>NW_009648785.1:345717-354407 GCF_000708025.1 Charadrius vociferus | reverse complement strand
CCCCAATTTCCAGGCGATATGAATGCCATGGGGATGAGACCTCACGGTCTTAGGTAAGATCTTTGATCTCTTAAAATTTGCAGGACATTACAGGGGTAGTTCTGTATTTACAGAAGTTGTTAGACAAAGGTTGGGGGTTTTTTGGATGAAAAATATCTGTGTTGCCTACAGTAGCTGGTAATCTTCCTGAAGTCAGTATGTACAGTGAGTTTTCCTGTAAGCGTCTGTAACATTATAATGTGGTTTACATTAACGCTGTTTTACACGGTCTTTTATTGGGAATTAACCAGAAATAAAAATGGAGAAGCTGCAATACTGGTGAAAGTTATGTAGCTGAAAGATCTCATCACCCATGGGTTTGGGGCATTTTTTATTTTTTGAAAGTGAAAGGTCTGACTTTCGCTTTGATGTCTTAATAATGAATAAATGTAATATTCTTGTTTTCGTTTATAATGAATGTTATAAACATCAACTTCTGTCTGTGCCATTTTTACAGTGAATGCTATGATGTAAAATGAATACCAGTATTGACATACATTGTAATCTCAGCAAGAATTATTGTCAATATTTTGGATTTATTTCAGTAATTTCTACATCCACACAATATTGTTTTTTACGCTGAGTTTCACTAACATGTAGCTTATTTACTAAGATAGTTCTTACTGTCAGAGTTTTCTATCCATTATTATTATTATTGGAATTGAAAACAGGTTGTTTATTAAACATAATTAAAGCAATTATTTTATTGTAGTCATAAAGCTCATTTAAATGTAAGCATAATTAGTCAAAATATTTATTTAAATGTCTTAATGAATGCATCATGTAAAGCATTTTGGTGAATAATTATTTAGTCAAATATGCCAGACTAGGCAGTCCTGAGAAACAGGGTTATTTAGTCTTTCATACTTTATTGTAGATACGGGTTCCCAGGAGGTGGCCATGGTCCACCGTCAGGTCAAGAACGTTTCCTCGGTCCTCCGCAGCCAATGCAACGCCCTGGAGTTCCACCACAGCTGAGAAGATCTCTGTCTATTGATATGCCTCGGCCAGTGAACAATCCACAAATAAATAATACATCAGGGATCTCTCAACATTTTCCTCCACAGGGAATTCCAGTTCAGCAGCACAACATATTGGGTCAGGCGTTTATCGAGTTACGTCACAGAGCTCCTGATGGGAGGCCAAGGCTGCCTTTTAATCCTTCGGCTGCAAATGTTATGGATGCAGCAGCACAACATCAACGACACGCAGGGTTTATACCCAGGCAGGAGTTTCCGGGCCCAAGGCAGGCAGAACCACTGAGACATAATTCTCAAGGTATACCTAACCAGTTGCAGATGTCTACAAGTTTGGAGCACATGTCGCAATCCCAGCAGGATCAAATCAATCCTGACAACCCACCTGCACTTGTAATACGTTCTCTAAGTCATCCACCAGTTGCTGATGCATTCCCAGGACCATCTTTGTCTACATCTGCACCAAGCGATGAATCTGCAAATTTACAGATTTCCAACCAGCCAAGTGATGGTCTGGAAGAAAAGCTTGATCCTGATGATCCTGCTGTAAAAGATTTGGATGTGAAAGACCTTGACGGGGTTGAAGTCAAGGATTTAGATGATGAGGATTTGGAAAATTTGAATCTAGACACAGAGGATGGGAAAGGAGATGAACTGGACACTTTAGATAATTTGGAAACCAATGATCCTCACCTTGATGATCTTCTAAGATCTGGGGAATTTGATATAATTGCATATACAGACCCAGAACTTGATGTGGGGGATAAGAAAGGAATGTTTAATGAAGAACTAGATCTTAGTGTCCCCATTGATGACAAACTAGATATCCAGGGCAAGACAGAAGAACCAAAACCAAAAGAACAAGGTGATAAAACTGTTTCTCCTCCTCAGACTCAATCTCCACAGAAGAAATCTGCTACAGAAAATGAAATTAAAACAGAAGTACTTTCCCCAAACACTCAGGAGGAAAAGAAGAATGAAAATGAAAAAAGTGGTGGAAATGCTGAATCCACAAGTACTCAACAGGTTGCTGAAGTGGAGTTAAAGGATGGAGAAAAGGCTCCTGTGCAGCCTGCTAACCCAGAATTCGCTGACAAAACTACTGCTGTTCCTAGTCAAGAAACAACTGTGCCTAGTCCAGATGCTCAGGGATCTGCTCCACTGCCTGTTCAAGCAGCAGTAAGTTCCTGCAGTATTTCTGGGTCCACACCAGTCCTTTCAAGTTTGCTAGCTAATGAAAGCTCAGATAATGCTGAAGCAAGGACTCTAGGATCTCCATCTCAGTCTTTGCCAACAGCACAAATGAACCATGCATCAGGTATTCCACAAACACTAATGACACCTGGTGGACAGATCTTGGAAAACACTTTAAATTCAAATTTGTCCATGGTTCCACGAATGAACCATAATTTTTCTCAAGGGTCACCAAATCCAGGATTTATTCAGGGTCAATCATCTAATCATAACTTTGGGACGGGACAGACATCTAATCAAACTGTGGCTGTAACAAACCGTCCTGGTCCTAGTGGCATATCTGGTCCCCAGCAGATGATGCTCCCTCAGCCATTAGCTCAACAACAAAATCGAGAAAGACCACTTCTGCTAGAGGAACAGCCACTTCTTCTGCAGGACCTTTTGGATCAGGAAAGACAGGAGCAGCAGCAGCAGCGACAGATGCAAGCCATGATTCGCCAACGTTCAGAGCCATTTTTCCCCAATATCGGTATGTGGGTGATCTATTTGTCTCTGTTCTGGTTATTTTTTTTTTTTTAATACAACAATAAATAGTTAAATAATTCGTAGCACTGAAAGAAGCGGGTAGATATGTAGAGTTTGAAGGTGGCATGACAAAAAAGCAGCTTGCCTAGTAGGTACAATGAGGGTATGGAAATGGAACGTGTAGATGGAATTCTGATCTCTGTGCAAGGCTCCTGTTGACATTACCAGGATCAGTGTAATGCTGCATTACTGCTAATTTTTCTGACAGCAGCTCTGTCGCATATTCTCTTTATCGTTTAGGTTCTCATAACGTGGTATGGAGTAAATGTATCCTTTGTTAAACAAAATAAAATTATCAAGTGCAACAGTTGACCTTTTGATATTTGATCTATCAGTTTTCACTTTATGGTTGTTTTATCACATTTTTTTTGCAGTGTTTAGTGTGTCTCAAGGAAAGTGTTCATCGAAAGCTGTATTACTAACTCACATTCCAGGCAAGGCACAGAAACATCACAAATAATTCTGCACAGACTAAAAGCGTTTAAGATAGACCGTAATTTCCTGTTAATATATAACATAGCAGTTTAAGAATTCAAATCAAGACATCACTATCATTTAATTGTTACTAACGAAACATGAAATTTTGAGAAATGTGTTAGTTGTAACTACACTGGCCATCAAGGCTGTTTGTTCAAAAGACAAATCCAACCTACCCCGATGTCACAGTTCCATATTTGTAGTGTGGCTAGAACATGCCGTAGCTACGGTGGCCAAGATGACCTCCAGAGGTCTCTTTCAACCGCAGCCGTTCTGTACTGCCGTTCATCCTGCTCTGTGTGAGGCATCTAATGGGAGAGACAGCAAAAAGGCAGAGTTCACAGTGCTGATGGTCTTTTCAGATGCTGTATGGGGCGTGTGCCTTTCTGCCCGTAGTGCTACTGGTAATTACAGAGTGACTAAACCATTTTCTTAGTACATTAGTGGTGATGTGTCAGTTTTGCCAACTGAACTCACAGAAGCAACTCTTCTTCCTGATTCTTAAACCTAGAAATAGAATTTATTAACGATATTATTGGTGTCATAGGGCAAATTTAGTCTAGAGCCCTTCTCAGACTGACCTGCTTTTCTTTGTATGTTGTGGCTGAAAAAAAGGACAGTAACTGCTGCTGGAGTAACTGTCCTTAGAGAGGATATATGAAACTACATATTAACCATGAATTTCAAAGTGGAGAGGACAAGTAATGTGAAATAGTAATGCAATTATGTTGTTTTACTGATGATTTATGCATGAACTAGATCTAAACAAGTCAGTTCCAGTTAGTAACTTGTAATGTTCAGCCATTTAATTCACTTTTACTGTTTTTCTTTTATAGACTTCGATGCAATTACTGATCCCATAATGAAAGCAAAAATGGTAGCTCTTAAGGGGATCAATAAAGTCATGGCACAGAGTAACATGGGGATGCCACCAATGGTTATGAACAGGTAGGCAACACTTGATACCATTCTTTAGGGCTACAAAATGTAAAAGAAACTGACAGAGCTAGGGGAAACTGCATAGGAAATGAAAAAATTTAAAAGTGGAAACAGATGTTTTTGTCATGTAGTTCATTGTCCACACTAATACAAGAGTATCTCCCAAGAATAAAACCAGTGTGGCTGTAGAAACTATAAAAAGTAATAAAACTCATCAAAGTTGTGTTCCAGTTGTAATGTCATTGGTCTACATGGTCAATGTGGCTTCACTGTTGTTGCTTTTCTTGTTTCCCCGCTTACTAATTATGTAATGACACAGCTCCCTTGCATTGTGTTTGAAAACTGTTGATGGCCGTGTAACGGTTAAACTTCATGTTGTAGCATAGCATTTAATGCTAAATATAATTAAGATTTAGCCCAAGTAATGAAAGTTTCATCCTTTCTTTAAATCTGTTCTGAGGACAAAGGTAGCTGTGAACTGTGCAGACTTCACCATGACTGCCTTTACCATAGGTGGGGCGTCTGTGAGGCAGAAACGATCTTCACCTTTTCTTTTTATGTGGCCCTTAAAAAGAGTGTGTTTTCTCCTTCCTAGCACATGCTTCAGTGTTATCTGATAATACATGGCTTACCAGAGGTGTACATTTATCCAACTGTAGTTGACTGTGCAGGTGACCGTGATATCTAAATCCATTAAATCTTTTTTTAGTATCATAATATATTAAAATACAAATGCAGATATTTTTTGTGTGTGTGTTTTCAGTGTTTTAGCACAGTACATCATGTTTACTTCATCTGTCTGAGAAGTATAAAATGCAGTAGTTTCAACAAAGGGCAAAGTGTTGTAGCATCAAATGAGAATTAATATTCTCCAGATGTTGAAAAAGTTTGGTACAGAAGTTCAGTCTATATATATTGGATGCTGTTGTGTAATACAAAAGGTTGTCTTTCCCCTAAAATACCAACCAGTTCTAAAAGTTATGATTTCACTTTCTGTTTATATATAATAGGTTTCCCTTTATGGGTCAGCCAGTGCCAGGGGCTCAGACCAGTGAAGGCCAAAATCATATGCAGCAGGCAATTACACAGGTAATACAACTTGATATGGGGTTTAAACAAAAGCATTTAACAATGATAACTAGTTTGGGGGTTTTTAATTGAATCATGATTTAACATCCTTGTCTGTATGTTTTACTGCAATTTCTAGGACGGAAGTTTGACACCTCAGATTTCTAGACCTAATCCTCCCAATTTTGGTCCTGGTTTTGTCAGTAAGTACAGATTTAATAATGTATTTTAGGTTGATGTTTCATTCTGTAGTTCTGTTTTCTTGAAAATAAAATATCCATAAATGGATCCTGTCTCTCAAAAATTCATCCTTTTAAAAGTGAGTCTTTTCATCATTACCATACCAACTAATGAAGGAGTGCATAGTAAAAGCTATGAACATATTTTGTAGAAGCTCTCCTCAAAGAAACACCATAAGGAAAGAGGGAAACAGAACAAAGAGAAAATCAGCATGATTTGGGTTTCTGTGAGAATAGTAATCTACTAACTGTGACAGACTGTTGTGTCAAAAACCTGGTCTTTGGTTGTGTTGTAATATTCTGAGCTCACTGAGAACAACAGTCTATATTGATGTTTTTTGATTGTTGTTTCTTTTAATTTTATTTCAGAAGCAAAAAGTTTTGTGCAGCATCATTGTCATTTTAACAAATACCAATAAAAGCTTTCTGGGCATTAGTTAGTCAAGACTGTTTGGAATCCATGGTTGTTGAAAGTAGAAATATTTAGCACTACTGTTTTGCGTTCCTTGTTTCTGGTTGCCTTAGATCAATTCTAAATCCTAGTGTCTATGATGAGAAAGATTTATGAGCAGAAATTAAAACCGAGCATATGTTGGAGAGGAAGACCACATGTAAAAAAGTTTTTCTATCACTACAAAAATTTGACTTGATATTTATGAGTAAGAAACAGAAGTAAACACCTTCACCTTTTCCAGAAACTGGAATAGCAGCACTGAGTATGCCATAAGGAGCTTTTGCAATATTATCTGTATTAATTTCTGGTGAGATTTGACATGGCACTCAGCGGTGGCCTCACTCCGGTTGAGGGGGGTGGTGGTGGTTCTGAGCACTTGAGAAAAATCTGTTTCTCATTTCAGTAGTAATGTTTACCTGGAACTTGTTAATATTTCAGTGCTTTCATTTGCACTTTCACATCGCTCCCATCTGCAGTTACTCTCCATCGTTTCCACTCAATTGTCCCTTCAGGTTATGTGATTAGTTTTGCAGAATTTATCATTGAGAGAATAGGCACCCCTTGCAACTGTAGGTAGGTCTGTGAGCTGATTTAGTTGAGCCATTAGTCAATGGCTGTCGCTACTACTGTGACTGTTAAAGTAGAAGGTGGTGGGGACTGGAGCACGAGGAGGACATGGTTATATTGAAATCATAATGACGTGTAGGAGTATTTATTAAACAAACTTTCTTTACAAGAAAGATCCATGCTGTATCCTGGTTACCCAGCTCTTTGCCACAATGCAGTCAGGAGACAAATGATACCATCACCAAACCTTCTCTTTTGCCTTCTGGGCTTAGTGCAGGTCAAGTGTTATCAGACATGATTGTTTTGCCTCGAGAAAAACATCTGAGAGCAGTGGACTGCTCATAGCAGTTGAGCATTTCTCATTTGTAAAACAAGTATTGTCTCAGTTACAGTCTAAATGAGAGTGCGTTTGTTCGTGGGGAGCAAAGGCACCGGTGCTGTAGATCCTGTGCGGAGGACTGACAGAAAGTTATTTGTACAAAGATAATACATTTCTTTCATTTCATGAATATTTGATGGATGTTTAGAATTTTAGTGTTTTTCTTAGAAGTAGTAATAAAAATAGATTTTTCATGTACAAAAACTCTTCTGCAAACACCAGAATTGGTAAGGCCATGTTTCCTGTAAATTTGTGTCCTTCCTCCCTAATCTCTTTCCCGCCACCTGAGTACTTCCAGAGGTATTCCATGTCCCCTCTTCTGTAGCTGCTTTCAAAGTTAGGTTTGCTCACTGGCTAGCAAGTGAGCATTTACTGGCTAGATAGCAGACTGGTGTCCCTTGAAATTAAGGGACTATGTTAAAACTGCATTCTCTCAGTAAATGCAGTAATTTGGATCTTTGTCTGTTCTACTGAAATCACTCCCAAGAGCTTAATACCTTTTGAGAGAATCAAATCCTCTGTCAGATTTGGCTGAACTTGACCAATGGTTTCTTGAAATTGGGGGGAACCTGATTGTTAAACTTCATCTCTAAAAAGTAGGATGAGAGCTCACCCCAGGATGAGGTCATATCATACGTAATCTCCCTTTTCTCTAGATGATTCACAAAGAAAGCAATATGAGGAATGGCTGCAAGAAACACAACAGCTTCTTCAAATGCAGCAGAAGTACCTTGAGGAGCAAATTGGAGCACACAGAAAATCAAAAAAGGCACTCTCAGCAAAACAGCGTACGGCCAAGAAAGCTGGCCGTGAGTTCCCAGAAGAAGATGCAGAACAGCTTAAACACGTTACTGAGCAGCAAAGTATGGTCCAAAAACAGCTAGAACAGGTAATCTTCCTGAATCCAAACTTGATCACCTTAATGCTAAGCTGTCATATCGGTATGACTCTTTAGTTTAAATCTTGAAAAGTGCGAGTTGAAATGCTTAAATACAGTGGAGCGTATTTAAAGGGAGCCACTCCCTATCGTATTTTATGTGTGTAATAGCATCACTCTGGATTGCTGGTGACACTTGGAGTTGTAGGAGAATATGCTACGTCAAACATTATGACAAAAAGCTGGTTTAGTACTTTGGGAAGAGGGGAAATTGCTTGGCAAAATGACTTGCAACAGAGTTCCTGGCACCATGAAAAGCATAAATGAAAGGTTCAGAGGAAAGCCTTAGCACGCAGGGCTTTGTTTCAGGCCTGAATGCAAATCATAGCTCAGTCTTTTTCAGGTGTTGTGTAATCACAACATCTTGGTTATATGCCAGTTAAATGTTACTGTTTGAAAATCTCTTTTCATTGTATCTTTAGTATTAGTCTATTTTTATCATCTGTCTGGTTCCTAGATGCTGATCATCAGTGTGTATTCTCTGTTATTGCATCATGGAATAATATAGTTAAAAGGGGTATCTGGAGATCATCTAGTCTACTGATGAAAGCAGAACTAGCTTTGCAGTTAAATGAGGTTGCTCAGCACCTTGTCAGTCAAGTTTTGTAAGTCTCCAAGGGTAGAGATTTCCCAGCCTCTCTAGTTCCAGTGTGTACTACTTTCACTGGGTTTTGGGTTTTGTTCTTCATATTCAGTTGGAATTTCACTTGCTACATCTTGTAACTGTGATTATAGTAAGTGAGATTAAAGTTAAACCTGTGGTAGCTTGGATAAGTCTATGCTTTGGCTAGCAGTACTGAATGCTGTGTTCCTGAAGACATTGTTTATAAGTTAT
>NW_009648785.1:311312-345675 GCF_000708025.1 Charadrius vociferus | reverse complement strand
TTAGAATTATCTTTTATTAACATGAGGGAAAAAATTGGCAGCAGGCTGCTTGGAATGAAGTCCTAAGTGTTATCTGACCCTCGAGTTCTTGCTCCTGTGTTGCTTCAAGACAAAGTATGCACTGGATGGAATATTACTTGGCTTGTCTTTTCACTGTGTGGAAGAAGGATGGAGCAGATAAATTATGTCTACATCATTTCTTCCTTTTTTTTCCCTTCCACAATGAATCACAAGTAGAATAGATGCAAAAAAAATTCACTTCAGCCAATCTTCATCATACCTATGTCAGTCTAGTCTTACGGTGGAGTTATGTTGAAGTAAGAGCTGCTAATCATGACATTGCTGACAGATTCATTTAGTGCCCCATAATTAAGGTTGTTTTATTTTTCATTTTGAAAATTAAGTTTTGTATACTGCTGGTATATGGCCTCCACTCCCCTTCAACCACTGACTTAGGCCAGTCATCCACATCCTTAACAGTAGTTTGTTACATACCTAGTAGGAGCTTAAGTAATATTTTATTAAAGTATATTTTTAAGGACCTTCTGTTTGAAGCAATTCACCACGCTTTCAAATCAGATCAAGTAATTTATCTGTAAGCAAGTTTCTGTCAGTTTTTGAAAAGGGCAAAGTCTCTGTGTGTATATATAGAGAAAAGAGCTCTGAAATCCAATATAGGTTAGGGGTGGACCTGCTGGGAAGCAGTTCTGAGGAGAAGGGTCTGGTGGTCCTGGTAGATAGTAAATTATCCATGAGCCAGCAATGTGCTCTTGTCGCCAGGAAGGCCAATGGAATCCTGGGCTGCATAGGGAAGAGTGTGACCAGTAGGTCGAGGGAGGTCGTTCTCCCCCTCTACTCCGCACTGGTGAGGACGCAACTGGAATACTGTCCAGTTCTGGGCTCCCCAGTTCAAGAGAGACGGGGAACTGCTGGAGAGAGTCCATCGTAGGGCAACTAAGATGACTGAGGGATTGGAGCATCTCCCTTATGAGGGAAGGCTGAGAGAGCTGGGACTCTTCAGCCTGGAGAAGAGAAGGCTGAGGGGAGACCTTATTATTGCATACAAGTATCTAAAGGGTGGGTTGAAGGAGGATGGAGCCAGACTCTTCTCGGTGGTTCCCAGTGACAGGATGAGGGGCAATGGGCACAAGTTGGAACATAGGAAGTTCTGTTCAAATACATGGAAAACCATCTTTACAGTTCGGGTGACAGAGCAGTGGCACAGGCTGCCCAGGGAGGGTGTGGAGTCTCCTTCTCTGGAGATTTTCAAGAGGTGCCTGGATGCAGTCCTGAGCAATGTGCTCTAGGCAGTCCTGCTTTAGCAGGGGAGTTGGACTAGATGATCTCTAGAGGTCCCTTCCGACTCTGAAAATTCTGTGATTCCATGATTCCCTGTGAATTGCTGGTCCTGAACATAAGGCACAGAGAAACTGGAGCTGACTTTGTGCAACACGAGCTTATGTCTGATGGGGTTATTAGCTGAGGCACAGAGCCATGCAGACCTGACCATATTGTCTCTGTGGCCAGGGCAGTTTAACTGCTTTGGTGTGGCATTGTGCCTGTCCTAATGAGCTCTGCCGCCTTCTCTCCTGCACTGTTAAAATCACCAGGTCGGTCTGCGCAGGTCGGCTCACCCAGCTGGGTGTAGTCAGCACTGGTCCTTTGAGATCTCAACTAATTCCAAGTACAGTCACGTGGCTGATCTGCCCCTGCAGCCCCTGGGAGGGCGTAGCGGTTCGGACGCCTCTTTGTATGGGCAGACAGAGCCAACGTGGCTCTAGTGCCGTATACCCACGGAGAAGTCCTGGAGCGCTGGACTGTGCAATGCGGATCGATCTGGTTGCTGGCTTTATGCAGTGGCACTGTTTATCTGGCGGTGTCAGTGCCAAGCCAGAGCTCATAAATCATCTTGGACCCGAGATTACTGTGTAAATAGCCTTTTGGGTACATCTGTCCGGCATTCTGGAGGGTGTCCTCTGATATCGCTGTTATCCTGAGCTTTCTGGCTTGTCCCTTGCCCCAGATCAAGGAGAGCGCTATCAAACCTTTTTAATTATATTATGGACTTTTTGTGTCAGTATAAACAGCAAATGGAAGTTATGGAAGTCATAATCTAATGAACAGAAGTGGGAGAGAGATTTTCCATAAGTATATATTACTAAACAGTGGACTATAAGTCCTTTTATTTTTCAGAGAGCAGTGTAGTTAGATATCTGTTATGTTTCTGAAATGCTCTTTCTTGTCCAGTTGATGCTGTTATACCCTTCTATTGGTTTCTCCTGCTTGCCTTAAAAAGAAATTTCTGGTCTTAACTTCTAGCGTCCCAAGTCAAGTATATTTTTGTCATAAAATTTAAAATTTTCAAGCAGTGGTTCCCATTTTCATCTGCTGTGTGATGTGTGAGGATCTGCCTGTGAATAAACAGGAATCTACCTCACTGTTTTCCTGCAAACTTTTCCTTTTCAATTACATCTTTTAAAAGTTTTTGCTGATGTGTGAAGATTGTCCATCTCACTGTTTCCTTTTTCCTGTCTGTTCCCAACTGTTGTTACCCTGTGCATGGATGGTAAGATCTATAGGACAAGGATCACTTTTTGGTGTAGATTTGTATATTCTCTAGCACAGTGCAGTCTTGGTATGTAATTAGAACTGTGAAGCACTGTTGTTTTTTCTAAAATTTTCGGATGGATAGCATTTCTAATGAAATAACAGCTATATAGCCTTAAAAAGGGAGAGACAATAAGACTATGCAGAAATGCTGGTTTTGCCTGAGGTTCATTGTCTGCTGAAATTACAATGGTGGGTTACATGTTTTATGCTACTTACATAGTGCATGTCAGAGATGAATAATGACTTTTTTAATTTTTAGATTCGAAAGCAGCAGAAAGAGCATGCAGAACTAATTGAGGAATATCGAATCAAGCAGCAGCAGCAGCAGCAGCAGTGTGGAATGGCACCCCATGCTATAATGCCAGGCATCCAGGCTCAACCACCAATGGTTCCAGGAGGAACATCACCAGCAATGAATCAGCAAAACTTCCCCATGGTGGCACCGCAGCTCCAGCATCAACAACATACAGTGGTAATCCCTGGGCAGTCCAACCCAACCAGAATGCCGAATTTATCTGGCTGGCAATCTGCAAATGCCCCTGCAAGTCATATTTCCATGAATCCAGCAAGGATGCAGCCTCCAATGACACCGTTGCCAATTACTCCCAGTACACCAGCTCCTGTGCCTGGTCCAAATGCAACTGCACAGTCAGGGCCACCACCAAGGGTGGAGTTTGAGGACAATAACCCTTTTAGTGAAAGTTTTCAAGAGCGGGAAAGAAAGGAGCGTTTACGAGAGCAACAGGAACGGCAGCGCATTCAGCTTATGCAGGAGGTAGATCGACAGAGAGCTTTACAGCAGAGAATGGAACTGGAACAGCACGGTATGATAGGGTCTGAATTAAATAACAAAGCGTCCTTATCTCAGATACCTTTCTTTAATTCTGATCTACCTTGTGATTTTGTACAAACTCCACGACCTCTTCAGCAGTCTCCGCAGCATCAACAGCAACAAATGGGGCAAATTCTGCAACAAGGTCCTGTGACCTCGCCTCCTGCCACAAATTTTATGCAAGGCAGTGAGCGAAGGCCAGTGGGACCTACCGCTTTTGGACCTGATGCATCTGCTGTCCCAGGTGCAACCCCTAATTTCCATAATGTAAAACAAACTCATGGGAATCTCCCCGGGGCCACCTTTACGCAGAACCAAGTCAGGCCTCCATTTGCTTCTGCTGTACCTCCATCTGCAGTACTCGGTAGTGGTGCCCCCTGTGGTTCGGACACTAGTGTGCCCCAGGCAACAAACTTCCCTGGATCGAGCCAGTCTCTCATCCAGCTGTATTCCGACATAATCCCAGAAGAGAAAGGAAAAAAGAAAAGAACACGAAAAAAGAAAAAGGACGAGGATGCCGAGTCAATAAAAGCCCCGTCAACTCCACATTCAGATATAACTGCACCATCAACTCCAACCATTTCTGATTCTACCTCCACCCCCACAGTTAACACCCCCAATGAACTTTCACGTCATCAAGATGAACAAGAGGCAGTGGAGTTAACGGGCCCATCGACATCAAACACAGGAGAGAGCCAGACCTCTCCAGAGCTGGAATCTAAGCTCCCCAGCAGCAGTCTGCCGCAGAAGCAGCCCAGCGTAAACACAGAGACTGAAAAGCCTAAAACAGATACGCCTACCAGCATTCAAGAAGTTAAACTAGAAAAGGCAGAAACTGATCAATGCTCAGGTCAAGCTGAGCCTAAACCAGAAAATCCAAGCAGTATTAAGGTGGAAGAAGATAAGGTCACATCACAGTCTGCCTCGTCGGCTCAGAGTCCAGCACAACCAGCTAGCGTTCCGGCAGCAAAAGGAGAGTCAGGGAACGAACTGCTGAAACACCTGCTTAAAAATAAGAAGGCCTCATCTCTTCTAAATCAGAAATCGGAGAACAGCGGCCGAACAGAAGAGGAGGCTTCTGGGGATAAAAAGTTAACGGAGAAGCAGAATCCAGCTGAAGGAATGGTGAGCCTGTTACTGGTTTTGCTATACAGTGGTCTTCAACAATCAAAGGCGAGTTTGTGCCTTTACTGCAGGCAGTTGTGAAAAGGTGAGGAGGTAACCTACCTGCACAAGGGCGGAGTAAACAGCTTTAAGGAATTTTTACCTCCCTTCCTGCCTTTTCTCCATGAGTAAATCATCTGTGTTACAAAAAGAACAAGTTTTAATATGACTTTGTAGATCAGCGTATTCAGAAATTATTAAAATGCAAGAAAAAATTTTTCTATAGATAATCATCTTAAAAATGCCACTTCCTAATAGTACCAACACAAAGGCAAGATTTTACAGAATGACTCTTAATTACCTGCTAGCGTGTTTCTGTAGAGTATACGGTATGTCTGTGTGCCGCTTTCTTCTGTGACTCCACCTGAGTCACGTATAGGGTGAGCTGTGCGCCTTTGCAGAGGTGTAGCCCTGCGCTTCACACCCCTTCAGCTGCACCATGGGCAGAGTTCTGTGCAAGCAAGTCCATCCTCATTTTTTGCCTGTGAAAATCATATGTTGTCTCTAATTTTAGTAGAAACTATGCTCTAGGATTTTTATCAAAAGTGTGAAATTGTTATATCTCCTAAAATTGCCGTATTTCTGTGTTACAGAATATTTCTGTAATTAATTTTACTTTAATGGAAGGGAGTGTTAATTATTTATATTAATGGCATTATATGATTTAATAATTTATAAGGTTAAAAACAGACCTATAGAAAATTGCTTTCTGTGGAAGTCGGATACATTTTACACTTAGATTTCTTGTTAGTTTTATTGTAATATTTAATCTCTACTCAGTTTTTGTTTATGACTGTCTAAATTCTAAATACATCCTTGAAAGAAAATTTAAACGCATTCAAAATTAATAAAGACTGATAAAAATAAACGTAATTGTTAGCAGCAGGTAACTTAGGTAAGTGTTAAAGATCCACAGTTAAAACATACATCGCAGGAAGAGTGGTGAGAGTGCTTGTGGTAGAGGTCATGTAGAGTTGTTTAAAATAATAATTAATAGAAAGAAATTGGACTGTCTTTTGGCTTGCCACTATCTGTTGCGTTACCAAGTCCCGTTCCGATTGCTTTTGCACAACTCTCCTTTTTTGTGAAGAATGGCTTTGCAAATTCGTGCTGAAAGTATTTAAGCAAATGGTAAAATTCAGAAGTGTTTCACAATACTGTTTTTGTTTCTAACCTCAAAATACATTTGTGTTGTATTAACTTAGACGCCTTTTTTCTGTAACCAAGTCTGCCTTTCAGTATGCCCTTGTGAAAATCTCTGAGGTTGCATGCATATGTAACTTTATTTTAGGGGGTATGCAAAAGAAAATGTTTCTGGTCTGTGAATTTTTAATGACATTTTCAGATGCCAGTGGTGTTAACGATAAGTCGTAATTCTGTGTGTAGGGACAGTACAGCAGTTAAGTTGCCAGTGAGACAGCAAAGTAAACAAACCATAAAATACAGTTTGTTATCGATGAGATTTATTACATTGTGTGTGTTCTTTCGACTATTGTGCAGTAAATTTGAATGAACTGTATATTAAAATGTCAAAAATTCTATTTCACTTTCATTTTCTATACCAGCAAACTGCAGGAAACCAGATGCAAGGTGCGTTTGGGTGTAGTAACAGCCAGCTTCAAAGAACAGATGTAGGACCTGAAACCAAGAAGCAGAGAAATAAGCGAACTCAGAGGACGGGAGAGAAGGCAGCTCCTCGGTCCAAGAAAAGAAAAAAAGAGGAAGAAGAAAAGCAAGCTATTTACCCTAACGCTGATACATTCATCCAGTTAAAACAGGTAGGTGTACAGATGTGGGGTAATGTATCAAGAGGACACTTGAAGGACTGGACTTTTCACAATGGAAATGACGTTGACCGTTAAGCTGAATGTTGAGTACAGGGTGGAGAAAATGAAAACTTCCATAAAACTAGGAAATTTAAAGATTTAGGTTTATTTCAGTTTGGAAGATCCACTGATGTGGCAGGCATTTGGTAGTCTCAAAGCTACAGAGTTCCTGTCGGCTCTGGCAGCCTCTGTGGCTGAGCTGCCAGGGAGCCGGAGCTGCGGCTCCAGTGGGCAGGGGACCACCTTCCTTAACAGACAGAAAGGCCTGTGTTTGACACAGTTTTCTGACAGTGGGTACATTCCAATTATTTTTTAAAATTAGAAACCACTCTACTGATGTTTGGAGATCTGCAATGCTTCTGTGTTACAGTTAAATTAATTTCTAACTTTTTTTCTTTTAATGTAGCAGCTTTCTCTTCTGCCTTTGATGGAACCAATAATTGGAGTGAGCTTTGCACACTTTCTTCCCTATGGCAGTGGCCAGCTAAATGGTGGAAATCGACTTGTAGGAAGTTTTGGCAGTGCTACTCTTGATGGGGCTTCGGATTACTATTCCCAGCTCATTTACAAGGTACGGTTTTAATCTGGATTTCCATTGTGTGCTCTCTGTGGGAAAAGAAGTTCCTGACATTATTACTGCTGGTTGGTTAGAGTTCTTGCCTTTTATGCAACCAGAAGAAAATCATTTTCTGTTGCGAAGACTAGATAGATGGTGCAGCGGTGACATAGTTACCGTTGTTTTACTCTCTGAAAGTGGGAATCCGTTCTAGAAACTGTGGTGTTAACTAATTAAAAACTACAAATATTCCTTTTGCAACTGGATGCTAAATAGTGAAAATTGTAATTACAGTTTTATGGAGCAGAAAAGGCGGAATTCTCAGTACTTTGCAAAGTGATTGAAAGCATTAAAGCATTTCTTAATGTGAATTAAATGGGAAACAGACTTTCCTCATTTGTCCACTAAGCCCCAACTAAGAACCTGAGAACTCTGAACAAAATAGACTGTTTGTTGATGAGTGAATAACATGCAGAATTTAAAACTCAGTCTCTGAGATCAGAGTGGCAATATGGGGAGAGCAGCAAGACAGCAAACAGACAGAATCAAATTTGCTGCTTGGCTACCCTAGTATAAAAACTTTAGTAACTTATGAAAAAACAGTGGTGTCTACTCCAGCCTTAGATGGCACCTAAGATGAGACTGTGACCTAGCAGAAATAGTTACTGTGGTCAAAAGTGAATAATAAGTATTAGCTTTGTAGGCATGACTGCAATGAGAACAGATACTGAAGTTCTCGTTTAATTTTTGTTTAAAATACGGGCAGCTAAGTAAGGTAGTGAGAAGTAGCCCGGAGTATGAACGTGCAGAGTATCTGCTTCTCCATGGTAACTGCTTCAGTGAAAGCTCAGCCTGTGCTCAATGTGAGGTAGCTTCCCTTTTAGCGAGCGTTGGGTAAGCTGACTTGTTTATGGTGGTGGAGAGTCACGGTGGAATAGCTCTCTCAAGTTCAGACCTTTGCTTCAACTGTAGGAACTTGTTGGGGTTCCCAAACCATTCCTAGAAATGCTTTTTTATGCTTTTCTGTAAATAATTTAGCTATATCTTCTTTCAATAATGTGTACTCCTCGTGTAAACTGTTTCTCCAATAATATTGATAGAAGGAAAGCATAGCATTGTGTCTTTTCTAGTAGATACTTTTATGTATTTGATCACGTACTTGAGAATTAACAGTCGCTGTTTATCCGCACGACCCCTGGGTGTCAACATGTGTGAGTGGGTTACATTATCTAGTGCTAGAACAAGGCAAGTTTTCACCTTGCGTTCCATGGCTGATTTACGGTTCTTTAATCTCGTGCAGCAGAATAACCTGAGCAATCCTCCGACACCCCCAGCCTCTCTTCCTCCCACACCACCTCCAGTGGCGTGCCAGAAATTGGTAAATGGCTTCGCAACCACTGAGGAACTTGCTGGCAAGGCTGGTATGTTAGGAGGTCATGATGGTAAGACTAATACGTATTGTTTCCATAATACATGAGTCAAGTTTGCAGCAAATTACAAAACAGATAACTGGGATGCTTTTCAGTTATATAGTTGTCTTTTACAAAAACGGTATGCCTAACCTCTTTAAGGTTGTAATCGTTATTATCCAGCAGTATTTTACACCAGTATGTCAACTGATAGCCTATTCCCTTTCCTTTTCAAAAACATATTGAGAGCTAGAAGCACTCTTAAGAAATGAAGAAGAAAACCTTCAGATCATTTTTTTTTATGTACAAATGACTAACCAGTTAGTTGAGTGAGTTCAAAAGCAGTCTCCCTGAAATGTGTCCTCAGCAGGCTTTGTATGTAGTCATTTTTTATTTTCTGATACTTGTAATTTGGTCAACTGAGATTACTTCCTATTAAATAAAACTTCTTACTGCCTTTTCCTAAGGACTGTTCAGTGATTAAAATCCTTTTTTCCAACCCCTTTTCTGTTGTTACGAAGTTGTTGATTTACTTTTTTTTAAGTAAAGCAAAAATCCTCTCATACTAGCAGAAGGCACACTCAAAAGCCTTTTGAGCCCTTTTTGCTCAACATTTGCAGGTTTTTGTAAATATGGAGAGTAATCATGAACGGTCAAAAATTTATGAACTACAAGTGGATGAGAGTGGTGTTGCCATCTGCTGCCATGCCTTGGTTGTATCAGGGAGCCACCAGTACCCTGCTGCACAGAGTGTGTATCAGTGGAAGAGCTGTACAGATGTCTCACTGTGCTGTGCATTTCTGTTTTTAGTTACCAAAGCTCTGGGACCAAAGCAGTTCCAGTTGCCTTTCAGACCACAAGATGATTTATTAGCAAGAGCAATGGCTCAGGGTCCTAAAACTGTGGATGTTCCTGCTTCACTTCCAACACCACCTCACAACAATCAGGAGGAGTTAAGGTAGGTTTTCCTTGACATCTTCAAATACGTATTTGGAGCAGATTCTGTGATCTTTCAATAAGAGATGAGACTGAAGGTGTGAAGAAACAAAATCCATTGTGCACAGCCACAGAGTGCAGAGAACTTAGTGGGATTATTTGTCCTGGATAACTCTTACATTCCACATGTAGAGAGCAGCAGAGTGAAAAAGGTGACTTCTGCCACTGCTGGACTCTGGATCCTGTTAGGTTGTTAAGAAGTCATTACCTTGCTCTATTAATAGTGGAAGAAAACTGTGTACATTTATATTTTTCCTGGAGCAACTTGGTACTGTTGTACCATGACTGCTGTACCAGACAACAGTACAGTGCAAGAGTCAGCCTGAAAACTCCCCAGCTCCACTCAGTTGCTGTTACCGTGTGAGAAATGCTTGCTAGAACGTTAGTCTCCCTACAGGGATCTTCCCTGTTGCCTCCCTGTCACTTGTCTAACCAAAAGTTCGGTGGCTTTGAAGCACTGAAGCCTGTGCATGGAAGGATAGACCGATGGAACACACTTAACGGGTAGATGGAGCCGTGGGGAACAGGCAGTTCTATGATGGAGCCTGGCCTTTGTTAGTGCCTGTTTTTCTTTCTGTATCTTTCCCAAGAAACCACCGTGTGCAATGGAGTATGAGATACCTACAAGTAACGGCCTGCCACATAATTTTGTTCCATGACTAGTAGCAAGAAGCAAGTTCATGGTAGCTCCACGTCATGATTTATAACTTTGCCTTACCAAAGGTTTTTAAACCATATCCAAAAGTTTTCCAAAACACCTTTTTTGGGGTTTTATTTCAGGGTTCAAGATCACTGTGAGGACAGGGACACTCCCGACAGCTTTGTTCCTTCTTCCTCTCCTGAAAGTGTGGTGGGAATGGAAATAAGTAGGTATCCAGACTTGTCAGTTGTAAAGGAGGAGAACCCAGAACCTGTACCATCTCCCATCATTCCCATCCTACCAAGCAGTACTGGAAAAGGTGAGACTGCAGCAGACCAGACAATTAGAACCAGGCTTTTTTTTTTTTTTTTTTTGGCATTCACGTGTATGTGTGATTAACCTGGTGTGTTTCATTTTATTTTCAGGTTCAGAAGCCAAAAGAAATTATATAAAATCAGAACCCGGTTCAGGAGCGTTGCCTGGTTCTGGCTTCTTTGCCTCTCAGCTTGGACCATCCCAGAATGGTCCTAAATCTGGCCTTATATCTGTAGCAATTACTTTACATCCCACAGCTGCTGAGGTAAAAGAAATAAGCTTGTGTTACATATATGAAATAAACCAGTAGTTAATATATTTTATATATACAAATCTGAAGCGGTTATACTATAGTATAATAAAGCAGCTGTTTTAATCTTCTAATAATTTATATTATTGCTGTCTTACTGCCTGTCTGATGAAAACAAAGGTATGTTTTTATTATTGTTTTTAGAACATTAGTAGCGTTGTAGCGGCATTCTCCAACCTGCTTCACGTCAGAATTCCCAACAGTTATGAGGTTAGTAATGCTCCAGACGTCCCATCCTCCATGGCAGCTGCCAACAGTCACAGAGTGAACACGTCTATGGAGTACAGACCACACTTACTGCTTCAGGGTCCTCAGGCAGGATCCATGGGACCTGCCAGGATTGTGGGGTCTTACGGACTGAAACAACCTAATGTGCCATTTCCTGCAAACAGCAATGGTGAGTAGGCATTCATTCTTTTAAGTTTTCAGTACCAAAATTTTAACTGAGTCAGTATTAAGGCATTTCAGCCTCATAAATTCATGCTCTAGAATTAAATAACTGATTTTTGTTCTAAATATTCTTATGTGGTCAGTATGTGTGAACCTGCTCCTGATATTAACCATAAATGAATAGGTCTGATCCATTTCTGATTTCTGTTACGTTATCTATGTCACTGTCAGTGAGGTATTTTTTCCAGTAATCCCCAACTTTGCTAGGTTTTTTTGTCCCGTCTGATTGTAAATCCATCATTCAGAAAGATTGTTCCTCTGCTGGAAAACTTGACACAATTGTTAAAGCATGTATTCCTATGTTGGTTTCATTATTCATTTCTTACACAAGAACGTATTTTTGCCTTGTTTGCACAGTTGGTTTTGGGCTAGATTAAACAATTTCCCCATCAGGATGATGTTTAGTTTAGTTTAGTGCTTGCTTTCCATGCCCTGGCCAGGAGGATGCTACACCTCTGGACCACTGAAGAATACTGTGACTTCTCATAAATGTGGTTTAATCTGATACAGCTTCTAACAGACTTCTCTATTTTCTAGGCGTAGCTGGCTATAAGGATCACGGTCAGAATATTGCAGAAGGCTCAGCATTGAGACCTCGATGGTGCTCTCATTGCAAAGTTGTGGTTCTTGGTAGCGGTGTGCGGAAGTCCTTCAAAGACCTGCCTTTCCTTAAACAGGTACTGCAGTGGAAGTATGGTTTCTTGTGTGTGATGGTCAATGAGCAAACAAAGGTGAGGCAGAGACTACCACTTGTCATGCAAGCTGATACCACTTCCAAGTTTCTTTGTCATCTCCCTTCTATGTGTCCTGTTTCAGGATGGGACACTGAAGCACATTGGTAGTAGAAATGAGAAATGTCAAAGTTGTTACTTCCATAAAAAGAATTTCAGTAAATACGGCAGCTTCCTGAATTCTGCTGCTGACCTCCTTCCATGACCGCTGCAGGGACCTTAGTTCAAAAGGAGCCTATTTGTCAGGCAGCACCGTATCGTCATGTCAGAAAGTACTAGAAGAGCAAAAATACTGAAACTGTTTTGAGCAGGAGTCAGATTTCCATCTCAGTTGTTTTGTATTTTACATTGTTTCTTGTGGAAACGCTATCCCAAGCTGCTCCTTATGGCTGTCCGCAAGTACGGAGTATTTGCACTGGGAACTGTCACTCAAAAAAGTACCATTGCTCTTTGTTTGAATGAGATTGAGATAATTATGCAACAGAGATATATCGTCAAAATTTATATACAAAAGTAATGGGTTCGTGTAGTCAGAGAAGCACTGAATTCCCAGTAATGTTTGGCAGATGGATCAGTAGATAAAACAGTATGATCTGTCTTTGATTAGGTTGAAATGAGACGTTCTTTTGCTCTCTAAAGGTACAAGAAAATAGATTGTACTTTGCAAGTATGCCTATGGAGCAGATGGGTGCATGGTATAGAATGCTTTATTTTGATTGTTAAACTTCTGTTAAAGGCAAGAAGTGCTGGAGCACAAGGTTGTAGGTGGTGGTAACGTTAGATCTGTCAAATAATCAAGTATTTATATCACAGTGTCGCTCATTATTTCACAAATGTTCTACAAATAAAGAGTTTCTGGCCAGATTGGAAGACTTGTTTCATGATATTTATTATGTGAAGAATGGTATTAAAATGCACTTCTGATAATCCTCCGTGTTTGATTCCCAGGATTCCCAAGAAGGCTCTGATAAAATGAAGGACATCGTATTCTGTAGCAACAACTGCTTTCTTCTTTATTCAGCAGCTGTGCAAGCAAAAACCTCAGAGAACAAAGTAAGTATCGACTGCTGGCAGACCCTGGTAAGCAGAAATTATGACACCTATTTTTTGAAGACAGAAATGAAGGGGGGACAGGCGGGAGTTTGCACTTTGCTTTAGAAGTTTAGAAATGAATTGTTCTATATTCGGCCGTTGAGATTCTGAACCAGCAGCATGAAGTTAAATTCGTATTTGCAGAACTTTCTGTCTGACAGAGATGCATGGCCGAACAGTAGTAATTTAACTTCTCTGGGCTTCTCTGTGAAACCATAGATACATCTTTAAGGGCTATTTTCTGCATTGTGATTTGGCTTCTACAGTAAAAAACCATACAACCATGCAAATAATAGCTGAACAGCAAGTTTGCAAATAGACTTTTATTTGTTCGATGTAACTGGAAAAATAATCTTACTCAGTTACTTTATTTGGGCAAAGTAACCATTTTAAAGCCCTAATTACCAAAACTTTATTAAAGAGCCTGCTAACTGGCAGCGACGAGGAAAAAGAAGTTGCAATTCCTGGGGAAAAAATGTTTTAAGAAGCTTGTTCCATTTCAAGTGGAATTAGGCCAGGGTTTTTCTCGGGTGGTCCCGGCTGCTGTGCTGTGGTTCTCCAGCTCCGGGCACTGCTGGGATGCACACCACCTCCGAGGAACGCAGTGCTGCCGCGCAGGGCATTGGTTCTTGCTATGTCCAGGTTCATTCTGTTTCAAGGGAAGATAAATTTATCTCTCCTCATTTAATCATTAAAATAGAATAGTCTTCATTCAAGACTAAATGATCCTGATAAGTTTATTTGCTCTTTGATAAAACTTTTTGAGTACTTCTTGTTGGTTTCTACTTTTACCTGTTTTCCCCTAAAGCAGTGGACAGAATGGGCCATGTGCTTTAATCATTACCTAATTCACATCTTCTCATAGTGCTATATTTACTGTAGAATATGCAGCTTTCTTTCAAACGCATCCTTCTTATTTTTCCAGAAATAAAAAAAGAAAACTGGAAGAGAAGATAAATGTGTTTACATCCTCATCCTTTTAGTGTCCCGTGTAGCTCATTTTCACTAGTATTTAAACAGGGTAACATTTCTGCACAAGTGCATCAGCATGCACATAATTAAGTTAATTAAATGTCATGTTCAGCCTCTTGATCCCTTCATTTACTCTTTCAAGATTAATCATGCAAGCCACATTAAGCGCTTTTTAATCTAAACTTCCTTTGTTGTTCTTGTTTTCTCTCCCTTTTCTTTTTAACAAATCTCTGTGGGTTTAATTCTTGTTTACTCTGAGTGAATAGTTAAGTCCTCAAGGTGTATGACTAATCTGCAGCCCTGCAGGAATTTCCTCCTTACTTGTTTCCAGGAAAAATATGTGGCATTAATTCCAAATCTTCCCCGTCTACCAAATAACGAGATGCTTACTCTCTAAAGTAATTCTGTGACCCATATTTTAAGATTATTTTGTGTTGTTACAAAACTTTCTATAAATACATAAGAACAAAATCTGTCAGTTAGCTCGTCTAGGGCAATCGATGAGTTTTTCATTCAAAACCCCGGGACAAAGGATTATTTGTGTTTCCCCTTCTGTGTTAAAGGGCACCATGTTCTAGGTTGACTGGGAGAACTTTTTTTGCTCTGTATCTCGGCGTAAGCTGTGATGACACGCGTCGGGGTAATTTCCGTCTTTCTCTGTTGCTGCATCATGATTTTTTGTGTAGCCTCTTCAGCTCTGACCTGGCAGTGTTTTCAAGAGACATTTAATGATTAATGGTTTGGGATTTATTTCTTAAGAGTTTTCTGTTGGTTTATCAGGAATCAGTTCCGTCTTTGCCGCAGTCGCCGATGAAAGACAGGCCGCCTAAAGCATTCCATCAGTACAGCAACAACATCTCCACGCTGGACGTCCACTGTCTGCCTCAGTTGCAGGAGAAAGTTTCTCCCCCGTCATCACCCCCCATCATGTTCCCCCCTGCGTTTGAAGCAGCCAAGGTAGAGGCGAAACCCGATGAGCTTAAGGTAACGGTGAAGCTAAAACCTAGGTTAAAAGCAATACACGGTAGTCTTGACGACTGTCGGCCTCCAAGTAAGAAATGGAAAGGTATGAAATGGAAGAAGTGGAGCATTCAGATCGTGATTCCTAAAGGATCATTCAAATCTCCTTGCGAAGAAGAAATAGATGAATTTCTTAAAAAACTGGGCACAACCCTTAAACCAGATCCTGTGCCTAAAGACTATAGGAAATGTTGCTTCTGTCACGAGGAAGGTGATGGATTAACTGATGGACCAGCAAGGCTTCTTAACCTGGATTTAGACCTTTGGGTCCATTTGAACTGTGCTCTTTGGTCTACAGAAGTCTACGAGACACAAGCTGGTGCCTTAATAAATGTGGAACTAGCACTGCGGAGAGGCTTGCAAATGAAATGCATGTTTTGTCACAAAATGGGTGCCACCAGCGGTTGTCACAGGTTAAGGTGCACCAATATTTATCACTTTACCTGTGCCATTAAAGCACAATGTATGTTTTTTAAAGACAAGACCATGCTTTGCCCCATGCACAAACCAAAGGGAACTCATGAGCAAGAGCTTAGTTACTTTGCAGTCTTCAGGAGGGTCTACGTTCAGCGGGACGAAGTGCGGCAGATCGCCAGCATCGTTCAGCGAGGAGAACGTGACCACACTTTCCGCGTGGGAAGCCTGATTTTCCATGCAGTTGGTCAGCTGCTGCCACAGCAGATGCAGGCCTTCCACTCCTCAAAGGCCCTCTTCCCCGTGGGTTACGAGGCCAGCCGGTTGTACTGGAGCATGAGATACGCAAACAGACGCTGTCGCTATCTCTGTTCGATTGAGGAGAAGGACGGGCTCCCGTTATTTGTCATCAAGGTTGTGGAGCAAGGCCATGAAGATCTGGTCCTTACTGACACAACACCAAAAGGTAAATTTTGTGAACGAAGGTTGTGACTTCAATGGTTCTGATGTTTGTTTTGTTACTACTTATCAGATATGATCGATGTTTCAAATGACATGTTGCAGGCACTGTTCTAATGTAATGCTTATAGTGAGCTTCCAGGGCCCGTTTTTACTGTCATGCTATGAAGACTGAGCACACCTTTGAAGAACCTTCTAGAATCATAGAATCGTAGAATGGTTTAGGTTGGAAGGGATCTTGAAGATCATCGAGTTCCAACCCCCTCCCATGGGCAGGCACACTTTCCACTAGACCAGGTTGCTCACAGCCCCATCCAGCCTGGCCTTGAACACCTCCAGGGATGGGGCAGCCAAAACTTCCCTGGGCAACCTGGGCCAGTGTCTCACCACCCTCAGAGTGAAGAATTTCTTCCTAATATTTAATTTAAACCTACCCTCTTCCAGTTTAAAGCCATTCCCCCTCGTCCTATCGCTACATGCCCCAGTAAAAAGTCCCTCCCCAGCTCTCCTGTAGCCCCTTTAGGTACTGGAAGGCCGCAATAAGATCTCCCCGGAGCCTTCTCTTCTCCAGGCTGAACAACCCCATCTCTCTCAGCCTCTCCTCATAGGAGAGGTGCTCCAGCCCTCGGATCATCTTGGTGACCCTCCTCTGGACCTGCTCCAACAGCAATTAAGAAGACCTGTTACAAGTTCACAGAGGAGACCCAACATTGAGTATTGAAAATGAATTAAAATAGGAGGCATGTCAGTGTAGGTTTCCTTTCATGAAGAGTGACTTTGTTTAAATGCAATGTCATTACTCAGTCATCTTCCAGTCAGCTGTGCTGAAGTTGGTAGGCAATACAAAGAGAGCAGAGCGGACCACGCGGTTGCCAGGGCGGGTAACGTTGTCTCTGGCAGGGTGAAGAGTACACGAGACCATAACCGTATGGGCAGGTCTTAGGAACATGGCACAGGAACGGGCACGTGGCCAGCGGCGCTCTGGGTCCTAACCCCTCAGCCTCGCTCTGCCCAGTCCAACCAGTGCCTAGAGGATTAGCCACGTACAATGGAGAGCTGACTATAATCAATCAACGGAAATAGAATATATAGTTTATTTTCAGAATCTTCTACTTTATGCAGGTTTTCTCAGCAGAATCTGTCTATTTCGTTGTTGTCAGAGAACTGAAAGTTTCCGTGCTGCTCCATGCCCAAGAATCAAGGGCGCGGTAGAAATGTCCTGCGTGTTAGGGTTTCGTTCGGGACAAAATAGCAACTTTCCAAATGATTCTCCGCTTTGCTTTTTAAGCACCAGCCTGTTTGTGTGTGCAACCAAGGACAAAATGCTTTTTCAGTATTGGTTTCTGGTTCCTGATACCCTCAGGCATTCGTTGTAAAACCAGTGCGATAGGCTTTTATTTTTTTGATCACTGTAATTCTTTCCCGTATGGTTGTGTAGGTGTGTGGGATAAAATCTTGGAGCCCGTTGCTTCTGTTAGAAAAGAATCTGAAATGCTCCAGCTGTTTCCCGGCTATTTGAAGGGTGAAGACCTCTTTGGTTTGACAGTCTCTGCAGTGGCCAGGATTGCCGAATCGGTGAGTCTTCGCCATCCTGGATCTTGCTGGATCACCCCAAATTTTCGGGTATCTCATATACACATGAGAAGGGGAACAGGACGCAGCGTGGAAAAGTAAATATTTTGTTACGCACGATTAACGTATAATTACTTGGATTTTTTGTCTTTTTCTCTGTTTTATTGCAGCTGCCAGGGGTTGAGGCCTGCGAGAACTACACTTTCCGCTATGGCCGAAACCCCTTAATGGAACTCCCTCTTGCCATCAACCCCACGGGCTGTGCCCGTGCCGAGCCTAAAATGAGTACCCATGTCAAGAGGTTTGTGTTAAGGTATTTTGTTTTAATTTCACATAGTACAGCCCAGGGTTTATAGGCTGCTTAGGGTTATTTGTGCTTTCGTCTGCTGCTTACAAACCCTGTCGTCTTTGGCTGTGTATGTGCATGCCCCGAGCAGAGGAATTGCTTTGTGTCTATGCTAGCTGGCTTTAAGTGTCTGTACGTCTCAGAGGATTTTTATTGGGTTTTGGGGCTGTTTTCGGAGAAATCTTCAGTTTGTCTTGTATTCTTTCCTGTTATATGCCCAATTCCTACAGGCCTCACACCTTGAATAGCACCAGCACATCGAAGTCATTTCAGAGCACAGTTACGGGAGAACTGAACGCGCCTTACAGTAAGCAGTTCGTCCATTCCAAGTCCTCTCAGTACCGCAAAATGAAAACCGAATGGAAGTCCAACGTGTATCTAGCTCGCTCTCGTATTCAGGTCAGTTCTCATTTAGGAAATCTATATTTTTAAAAATTGCTTATACTTTTATGTATATTTTTTTTATATTTCATATAAATTTAATATTTTAATATATTTTACATCGAAGTTTTATATTGAAAAATTGAAGCTACGGCTATTGCAAAATTCCTTCAAGTCTCATCCCAAAATTGGCCATTTTTACGTGGCGAATGACTTCCACAGATTTATCTTAAGTAAGATTTCTTTCTAATTATTGTAAATATCTCAAAAATTCATTTGTTACAGTCGTCTTGGATAAAGGTTTCTTTCAGGTTTGGCGGGGGGTTAGCATATTTTTCAAAAACTTAGTAAAACTTCATAAAACCACAAATATACAGTGGAAGTATGACATGCTCAGAGAAGCCGAGTAAAGCGGCTTGCGACCAGCATGGAGAGTTCAGTACTTGTTTGCGTTCATCGTAAGAAGAAATTTGTTGCTCTACGTACTTCTGTTGGTGGTTTGCTCCACGGACTATTTTGCAGCAGCTTTGTAACGAATCTCGCTGTGTGTGAACACAGTTGTTATTTATTTTAGGTTGGACTGAACTGTGCTGCTCTGTTCCTATTGGGTTTCTCCGTTGTAGTAAGGCCCGTTTTGTTCTTCAGTGAATTTACACTCTTTACCCAGTGTGATGTCAGAGCTGTCAGAGCAGCTTTCCCACCAGACAGAAGCCAAGTACATCTTCTCGCTTCTCGGAAACTGAACGTCAGGCGGGTGCTGCATCTGGGCTGGTACATCAGTGGCTGATGTGCGCTGCTCTGTTCTGTCTGCGTCGTTCACTTTTCACGTGTTTTTCTGCAGGAACGGTTTTGGGGCACAGTGAGGAATGCAGTGAAAATGTAAATTAATTACAGAATTGTAAATCATAACATACTTTTTGCAGGGCCTGGGCTTATATGCTGCTAGAGACATTGAAAAGCACACTATGGTCATTGAATATATCGGAACTATTATCCGGAATGAGGTAGCAAACAGGAAAGAGAAGCTTTATGAATCTCAGGTACGGGTGGTGTTTGTTGACTGTTTCTTTCTCCCTTCAAATGTTCATACAACAAAACAAACGCTGTTCTTCTAGTTGATGAATTCACATCCCCCATTTCTGTTTCCTGCTGTGCTATAAGTGCAATAGGTTAAAAATATAACCAGAGGCGTCTACAGTGTTTCTTGTCACAGGATCAGAGTATTTAAATGTTTAATAAATCTCACAGCTCCCTGGCCAGGCAGGTAACACACATCCTCTGTCCCGGAGGACAAAGAGAGTTCTGACAGAGATGTCAGGACCTCAATTTTTAATGAGAACTTCTTCAAATTTTAAGCAACTTCCTTTGTGTAACTCAGTGCTATTGTAACCATTAGCACGTGTTTGTGAAGCACGGCAGGGGCCCAGAGGAGAAGCCCTACAGAAGCTATTAGGGAAATATTAATTCGCCCGGATCTGGGTTTCTGCCCCATCCATTCCCCCACAAACCAGGGAGGGTCGGGGCAGCGTGTGACTCGCGCTTCCACCCGGCGCCAGGGGCAGAGTCTGGTCCTGGCTGCAGGAGGACACTCAGACGTAGTCCACGCTGCTGCTGCGTTTTAAACGTTGACAGTTACGTGAAATCCACAAGAGTCTCTTTTCCAATTCTGTTTTCCAGAATCGCGGCGTGTACATGTTCCGCATTGACAATGACCACGTCATCGATGCCACGCTGACGGGAGGCCCTGCGAGGTGGGTGGCTCTGCAGAGATCTCTGATGTCCTTCTGGGGCCTCAGCCCTGTCCCTGCCCGGGGGCTGTGTGTCAGGGACACAAGTTTGTGGCTTTCTCAATGGTTTTTATTCTCCAAGCTGGTACATTCAGTCTTTGGACTATTCTGCTGAAATAATGTCTTCTTTTTCATTAGCTTTGCTCATCTTTGATTATGTTTCGCGGCAGCTATGAAGAAAGAATAGAATTTTTTTTAACGTTTGATTTTTTTTGACATTTTCTAGGTAAAGAAACAAGTACAAAGTAATGTAATTATATCTGGAATGTCAGTGAGCCCCTGAAGCTGAGGTCATTCTAAGGTTTGGTTTAGATTTGCCTCAAGGGATGCATTTCCTTAAAAGGTTACCTTGTTCAAACTCTGTTTTCGTAGGTACATCAACCATTCGTGCGCACCGAATTGCGTGGCTGAGGTGGTGACTTTTGAGAGAGGACACAAAATTATCATTAGCTCCAGCAGGAGAATCCAGAAGGGGGAGGAGGTATGGCGCTCTCGTTGGGTTTTGCTTCATTCTTGCTGCTCGCATTCATTTCTAGATCCTTCCGTGATTCCGGCGGTCAGGAGCACACCTTGTTTGTGCTGGGGTGGGGGAGAGCGGCCTTTTCCTTCCCCTCTTCCCTTCCAAACCGCGCCATCCCCACCAGTGCAGCCTCCGGCGTGTTTTGCTCTTTAACCTGTAAGTACAAGCCGTGACAAACCCCGCTTGTTCCATCACCATTCTCCCGCCTCTTCTTCTTCCAGCTGTGCTATGACTATAAGTTTGATTTTGAAGATGACCAGCACAAGATTCCATGTCACTGTGGAGCTGTAAACTGCCGAAAGTGGATGAACTAGAATGCATTCCTTGCTGTCTTTGAGGGTTGCTTGTCCCTAGGAAGAAGTGATTCACGTTTTGATTTTGTCGACAGAAAATTGTTGCCTTTTTGAAGGGGAGAAAAAAAAAAAAATCACTTCTGGAAGTACGGATTTCTACTCAAGTATTTCAAAAGGAAAAAAAAAACACCAAACAAGCACCAGAAGCAAGCCGGCAAAATCCGAAGCAAACTTTCCAGACACATGGAGGTTAAACTGAATTAACAGAATGGTCCAGCACTTTTGTTTTTGAGCTCACTAAGGAGAAACTGTGTAACTTGGGCAAAGAACCGATGGCCGACCTGCGGGCGTGCAGGTGGGCATCTATGAATGTAAGACTGAAATCACCAGCGAAAGGGAGAAGTCCAAAGTGCTGGCCACAGCCTTATTTGATAAAGGGGCAGGCCCTCTAATTAAAGAAAAATTTTAAATAAAAGTAGACACCACTGAACAAGGAATGTACTGAAACGACTTCCTTAGGGATAGAGCTAAGGGAAAAAATAACTTGCACTAAAATACATTTAAATACTTGATTCCATGAGTCAGTTTATTGTAGTTTTTGATTTCTGTAAAATAAGAGAACCTTTTTGTATTTATTATTGAATAAGTGAATGAAGCTATTTTTAAAAAGAAAGTTAGAAGAAAGCCAAGCTGCTGCTGTTACCTGCAGAACTAACAAACTCTGTTACTTTGTACAAAAGTGTAAATATTTTGAGAAAAAAAAATACAGTATAAAAATAGTTATTGACCAAATGCTACCAGACTCTGCAGCAGTTCGGGTGCTTATTATAAAACGTCAATAGGGATGTTACAATATGAGCTCATGTATTAACAGACACGTGGCTACAATTACGGAATAACCAAAATCTCAGTTTAAAGAGAGCGGGGTTTTTTATGTTTCAAGCAGTCTCAACTGTGGTCTTACGAGAATTTTTTTAAGTAAACCTTAAGCCTGGTAAGGGCGTGTATATTACAACTCTGACTTTTGTAGATGTTTGGGTAATTTAGATTAATTTTATTTGTATTATATTGTTGCATCCCTATTTCTTAAGTCAGGTTTTTTGTGCTTACAATTTGTGATAACTGTGAATAACTGCTAAAACCACCCAAAATAGAGGCTGGACATCGTTTTTTCTTCAGCAAAAGTAGTCGAGATTAGGTGAGCGTTCGGCCGGCATTAAACCATGTAAACAGCATAGAATCATGTAGTGGGAGCTTAAGTCTGATATGATACGCTATGCTACGCTGCGCTATGGTATGGTATGGTATGGTATGGTATGGTATGGTATGATGATGATAGCCTTCGTAAAAGGAAAACACGGAAAAAAAAAAAATTAGATGTAACATGCAGCTGCAGGACTCTGGCAATAGGGGTTTGGAAAATGTAATTTAAAGATGTGTTTGTATGGATTGTTTTTTGTTTACATTTCTTTAAAAAAAAATAAAACACTGTTTTGTGTTTGCTTGTAGAAATTTAATCAGCATTTTGAACCAGGTTAGCTTTTTATTTTGTACTTAAAATTCTGGTACTGACACTTCACAGGCTAAATATAAAAAAAAAAATGAAGTTTTTTTTTTTTGTGTGCACAATTAAAGTGGACTGTAAACTGTTGGTATATTCAGTAATACAGTTCTGAACTTGTAATGTATATGGCATGATGTATTTTTATCTTACAGAATAAATCAATTGTATATATTTTTCTCTTGATAAATAGCTGTATGAAATTGTTTCTTGAATATTTTTCTTCTCTTGTACAATATTCCAACATCCTACCAGTATTTGTCCTACAGTTTTTTCTGTTCTGTATAATAGTATCTAATGTTGGCAAAAAAAAAAAGAAAAACACCACAAAAAAAAGAATTTTTTGAAGTATACAGAGTGTTATGGGTTTTGGAATTTGTGGAAACAGATTTAGAAGATCAGCATTTACAAATAAAAATATTTTACATCTATAAATTATATCCTCCTGTTTTCATTTGGGGTGTCTGGTTTCTCCTTCTTTCAGGATCTCGGTGTCTGCTGCCATCAGCTCTTCTCCAGCGCAGCCCTGAATTTTACATGGCGCTGCCGAGTCCCGAGCACCCGCCAGATACCATTCCCTGCAACCAGGGCTTCCCCAGAAAACCTGCAAAAAAAAAAAGAGGAACTACTCTCTTCTGCTTGTACTGGTTTTGGCTGGGATGGAGCTAATTTTCTTCACAGTAGCTGGCAGGGAGCCGGGCTCTGGAGTTGTGAGCAAAGCAGTGTTGACAACACGGGGATGTTTTGAGCGGCGCTCACACACAGTCAGGGCCTTTGCTGCTCCTCACGCCCCTCCGTGGGCGAGCGGGCTGGGGTGGGCCAGGAGCCGGCAGGGGACGCCGCCAGGACAGCTGTCCCCAGCCGACCAAAGGGACATCCCACACGGTATGTTGTCACACTCAGCATGTAAATCTGGGGAAGAAGGGGGAAGGGGGAAGGACGTTTGGAGTGATGGCGTTTGTCACTGTTACGTGTGATGGAGCCCTGCTTGCCTGGAGACAGCTGAACGCCTGCCGGTGGGCAGTGGTGAATGAAGTCCTCGTTTTGCTTTGCTCGCACACGGCTTTTGCTTTACTTACTAAACTCTCTTTATCTCAATGCACGGGGCTTTTTTTGCTTTCACCCCCTGCTCCTCTCCCCATCCTGCTGGGTGGGGTCAAGCCATGACACTGCCTGACACCGGAGACATATCGGCACAGCCGTGGCTCAGCACGAGTGCCCACCTTGGCCCTGGCACGGGTCAGCGCAGCTGGGGCAACTGCAGAAACACGAGAGAAGCACGGCATGAAGCAAAGCCGATCTCAGCATCTGGCCGTCAGCCACAGTCACGACAAACTCCATGACTCATCAAGAAGGAAACCTTTGACACAAACAATCAGTCCCAGGCGCAGTTTCTTTACCAATAATAAATATCTCAGTATGACAATGGGAAAAGGAGTGCTGCAACAGCACCTAACCCTGCATAAGGCTTTTCCTTCTATGCTTCCTCTTCAGCCAAATGCCCGAGGATCAGCTGTGAGGGGTCACTCAAATATGGGACTAAAACAATGAATTTCCACCTCCGCGCAGGCAGCCCATGCAGGGCTTAGCTGAGAGCCCGCACTGCTCCGGGACTGGCTGCTCACAGACCAGACTAATAACCCTCGCTTGGTCAAATTCTGTGTGCGATGGCCTGGCTGTGCGGCTGCAGCGCTGAACAAATACCGCCAAAAAAAATCTTTCACTGCAGAAACAACGGCCACCATCCAAAATGCTGTCACCTCCGTCTGTTCCTGGAAACCAGGATGGTCCCCGAGCTCCTGGCAGTGGCTGGGCGTGCGGAGGAGGGCTCAGCCCACCCCCATGAACGCTGGTTGCAGCCGCCGGCCCAGGCATGCAGCGCTGCAAACCCAGCTAGTGCTAATTTAATAAAAAAAGAAAAAAAGAAAAAAAAAGCATATTATTTATATAAGAATGAGGGAGAATATTTACCTTCCTTATATCAAGGAACAATGCAGCTGCAACTTGGTGGTCCATCAAGTCTACACTCCTGTCAATTAGTGCACGCTTAAAGACCACACGTGTTGAGCTGGTTTTGACCAGCAGCCTCCAAATTTCCTCATCGGGAGCAAAAGGTCAAAAATTCTCTGTGGCAACAGCCTCAGACCATGAATAAAGCAAGCTTCTGCTTCGCCTGTTCGAGGATTTGTTTGGGTTTTGATTTTTTGTTATTTTTTTTTTAAGACAACATAAAGGCCCCAGGAAAAAAAAAGGCAGAGCACAGCTCGCGCTCAGCCCCAGAGCCAACGGCGCCGGCAGGACAGCCCCGCGCCCCGCTGGGAGCAGCTGCACCCACTGCTGCTGCTTCACACTTGCTCATGGGAGCACTCGGGGTTAATCACACAGCGTAAACGATGCTGCAGCCCATCCTTTCACCCCCAACAAGGACTGGAATTAATTCCATACACAACAGCCACCCCGGTGTCGGTGTCGCCCCGAGGAAGCAGGTCCTTGTGCAAGGACAGGCAGCACGGACCCGCTCGCGAGCTGTCGGCACAGCGTGCTGGTGGGGTTTACGTGGAGGCCGCCGTGAGCTGGCAGGGTGGGAGCCTGTCCCAGCCCCCGGGGCCGAGCAGCCCCATGTCGCCTGCAACAGCCTTTTGGGAACTGATTTCCAGACCCCGGGTGCCCCTGCAAGGGCCGCCGGCCCAGCGAGGTGCCTAGCACAGACACACAGCTGCTGAAGGGGGCAGGGGTTGGTTTTAGATTTATTTGGGTTTTGGTAGGAAGGAACTTGGCGTTTGCCTAACTTAATTATTCCCATTATAATGCTTCATCTGGACGAGCTTCCACGTCAGCCCACTGTTGTGGTTTAAAATTGAACCCTGCTTACCTGGTTCCTCCCTGCCCGTGACTCACTGCTTCCACGACTGCTGACCCAGGCGAGGAGCTGCGCAGCGACAAGGGACCTCTCTTACCTGCTCGTGTTCTTCCTCTCGCGCTCCTGCCCCTCAGGTGGTCACCCTGGCAGACAGCTGAAGGACCAAACGCAACCTGTCACAAGCGAATCTCTCCTCTCTGCGGGAAGGCGTGGGTCTAGAATTACTCCATCGTTATCATTATTTGCCTCACGCCAGCCAAAATGGCAATAACTGGATGCCGGAGTATTCGTGCAGTTGGAAAATGTTTCCACTGCCCAAACGAGAGGGTAAGGCTGTCCCGGCACCGCCAGCGTTTGAACTGCAGGCTTCCTGGGACAGCAGGTCACTGCGGCGCGAGCAACAAGGCCAACGTGGCTAAGAAAAAATACGCTGGGTAAGAACAGCTTTTTTTCTTCTGCAGCAGCTTCCACACACTGAAGAAGCAGCCGGGGCTGAGGCAGGAAGTCAAAGAAAGGTAAACAGTGAAATAAATGAACGTGGGAAGGGAAACCGAGAGGTGGAGAAAAAAAAAAAAAAAAAAACAGCCAAGAAATTATGTGTCAAACCTTCCAAGATGTGCGAGAGGGGGAAAGAACCGGCTGTCAAGGAAAGGGAGTGAAAACGAGGGAAGTCCCAAATTGTGCAAACATTAGTTTGCCTCAGTCTCTTAGTTGGTGCTTTCTGGTCCAATAGCTACAAAGAGTAAAGCCATACAGATTAATAAAAAAATGATACTTTATTTTAAATGCAGCTACTGTCACGAGTCATCAAAATAGACTTTGTAATAGTTACTTTGTTTTAAATATGAGGTGACGAATGACAGCTAAGAATTTAAACTACATGAAATGTCCTAAAATTGTAAATTAAGAGCTAAATTTAAATATTACAAATGACAATTTTCAGAAGAAAAAAAGGAATAAAAATATTTTCCAGAAAAAGTAAAATAATTTGGCCAATAAAACCATACTAAAAACGTAAATTAATGAGATACTGCACATGAAATATTTGAAGAGGACTGCTTTCTGCCATCGTCATTTAAAAGATTCACAAAGCTAAAATCTCACAATTTAAATTACGTTGCTCTAATAATTTCTCTTACTTGAAAACAGTTCAATAATCCAGGATAATCCAAGGAACCGCCGATAAATTGCACTTCTACCTGTTGTTCTGCAGTAGGGCTGCTGCTGTTAATGCTGCACCTGACCGGGAACCAGTGACCCCCCTGGACCTTCTCACGCACACAGCTCTTCGTAGCAGAGGATTTCTAAAGGGTCCTTGCAATGGTTGGGCCGGGTGAGCAGCTAAGGGCTCCTCGCAAAGCCCTCCAGAATGACTTAAAATCATGGCTGAAAGGGAGTCAGGTCTTGGCTTAACACTTCTCAGCCGCATCCTCGCTGTCTCAGCTCTCAAAATGCCACTGCTGAGGAAGGGACCCGTCACAGATGGCCATGGTCACGTACCCTTTGTGGCTAAGTGGATCTACCACCTTCATGCACTGCCCCACGGAGACCTGGTACAGGCGGTTGTTTTTCTAGAGGAGAAAGACAGATGGGATTTATTTATTAAAAATTCTGTTCTGCTCCAGTGTCAAACTGATGCCTAAGGGGAGGGGATGCTCCTTCCTGACAGATGAGCCTTTCAGCAGCCTCCATACCCACAGCAGCCACAGTTAAAAGCCAGAGCACAGCACATCCCATAACCACGTTCAGGCCTTGAAATGAAGGCTCTCACGCCTTTCAGGGACCCCGTTCTTACTTCCTTTATACCACAGTCTGTTAATGAGGTGGAGAGATGAGCAAGACCGTTCCCCAGCGCTCAGCAGAGAGGGAGCCCACAAAGCTACAGCGCAGCCCAGCCAGGTCCCTGCTCCGCACCCGGCCAAGCCCGAGCAACGTCGCTGCCCTCAGCACCCGCACGCCGGGGCGCTGCCACACAGGGTGACAGGCAGCTGTCACAGCGGGTCTCACCAACCAGGGCAAGGCCAGACCCTAGTCAAGTGTGAGCAGGAAACAGATCCTTCTCCTCATTTTCCCCCAGAGGACCCCGTCATCTCCCCCCACTAACAGCCTGTTGCAGCTGCTTTAGGCACTTTGGGGGCCCCTTTTCTGTCTGGGAAGGGCTCTCTGCACTGCCCCAGCAGCTCCCATGGGCAGCCACCTCCTGCTCTCCTGCATGGAGGGAGCAGGTACGTGAGAACAGCCGTGCCGGGCTCTGTGTCACTGCTTGTGGCCATAAGCAGATGTCCAGTGAAGCAGGAGAACGTGGCAAGAACACACAACGCTCCTCCAGAACACCCCAGCCCTGTCTCGCACTGTAACCAACAGCGCTTGGTCGGCCTGTCTCTCAGTGAATCACACAGCTAATATATTTCCCCTCCCTCTCATAAGTCTTCACTTCTCTGATCTAGAGTCCCAGCCTGCTCACATATTCCTCACGGAAAAGGTGTCCCACACCTTCAGTTTGCCCTGACACCCATATCTGAACCTCCTCCAGCCCTAATTTAGCCTGTCTGAGAGGAGGCCACCAGCACATGCAGTACAGGCAAAGTACAATGGCGTGATGACATTTTTCCGCTTTGGTTCCTATTCGTTTCCTAATCAATCATAATATTCGATTTACTTTCTTTTGTTGTTGATCATTAACAAGCACCAACCCGACACTGTTAGAGATCCACCTCCCGCACACCCAGTGGCACCGGCCGGCTCAAAGCCCAGATTCTCCACCACCACAGGTATCACCCGACAGTTATGTGCGTTGCATTTCAATGGCCATTCTGTTGTCTGTTCTCTGTCTTGTAAAATCTTTGTCCACTAACTCAGGCTGAAGGAACCCGGAATAGTCTCTCAGCAGCAGCAGAATTTTTTAGCTCACTACTCCCACTACCATTTGCAGCCGTGGCTGTGGCACTGCTGGTGCGAGCGTCAGGCACACACCCCCCTGGGCTCACACGGTGTCTGCCTCTGTATCTCCATACCACCCTGGACTGCAACAGCTTTCTGTGTTTGGCTGCACTTAGGAACTCGTGCTGCCAACAAGCAGTGTGGTATGACCCCACGGCAGTTTAGGCAGAGCTGTCCTGAAGCACTACAGGCAGTTCTGGCAGTGCCCTCCGCTTTGTTCAGCGATGTTTGTGCTACAGACTCACTGCTACGCCGAGGGCACGTGAGGGGGCAGCCTCCGAGTTAACACCCGGGAGCCAAATTTCATGTGTACGTAGCACTGGCTCAGTTTTGTGAAATCAGCCGCTCCAGACTCTGAGTGATTAACTAACACAATGCAATTATAGGGCAGAAGCAACTTCAAAAAATCTCCTCTGTCAGTGCTCAGCTCTGCCCTGTGCATCTTCAAGCACTAAGCAGAAACTGCCACATGGACTGCTCCCATCTCCCAGTCCTGCAAATACAACAAAGAGCTGTGGGGTGGATTTTGTTCTCTTTGGCACATCCCTGTGAGCTACAAGTGCTACGGGTGGCTGTCACAAGCAAACAGAAGGCTAAATAAAAAGCAAGCTACAGAAACCTTCCTGTGTTGCAAAGGAAAGGGCCTCCATGTCCCAGAGCTCAGCAAAAGTCTTATTCAGGATGAAATGCAGCCACCAAAGCCCGTGTCACTTTTGTAGGGGCTGCCTAGACCTACACCAGGCTTACTCCAGTACAACTGACTTGGTTCATCTGAGGTTTGGTCATCATCAAACTCAACCCTGATTTTCTGTTAGTGCTATTGTCGCTTACTGAGATATTAATTACAAGCAGTGTACTATATGCCAGCCCCTCCACTTACCCCAAAAGTCCACTGCTGTGAGCCGCCAGACCCGTGGCACTTCATGAGACGAGGTGGATCAGATGAGCGAGTTTCCGAAACATCCAAGCAAAGGAGATTATTTAAAATCAGCTCATGATCTTCATTATAAATCCAGACCTGAAAGAGAAGATAAAAGACGTTTATCCCAGTGTTTCAGGGCAGGTGCTCTGCATCTTTTGTTCAGCTATAGAGAAGTTGCTTTAGCATCTGGGTGTCAGAGATGCACCTTGCAACGCCCACTGCTTCTTTGCTGCCTTTTTTTCCAGCAACTGAAACACAGCTGCAGTACTCTGTTGTCTTCCCAACATCACACAGCTTTATCCCATGCAGAGGCACTAAAAGGACTGCTTATGATACTGCTCTGTAACTAGTGCTTCTAAAATTAAGCAGCCCCGATATGTTCCTCCTGCCCAGGCAGCCAGACAAGGTAACATGACAGGCAAGTGGTGGATCTCCAAGCAGGTGAGCAGCCGCTCTCTGAGCCAAGTCATTAAGCCGGGCAGTAAATCTCCTTATCCCAAGACAATCAGTCATGAAGGAGGCGCTGGTGGATTGCCTCAGCTCCATGTAGGGAGCCAGCATGTGGGCCACAGAGGGACACTGGATGACAGCAGGTGGCCCAAGAGCTGCAGGGAAGTAGCTTGGCAGACATGCAAGGCCAAAAGGTATCTCCAGTCTTCTTTGAAACTACTGCATTTGGCCATAAACACATACACATTTATTTAACATTGTGCTCTGGGCTCAGCTTGTAGATGCTGAATGATGAGAAACCAAAATCAGCTGTGTGAATTCTGGTGCCGGGTAGCGCACATTAGTCCCCACACTGGTCCCAAGGTCCTACTCCTTGCAGCTGGTGGCCTGGTGCTCAGAGATCTTTACTCAAGTTGATGACCACCAGCATCCAGGTGCTATCAAAACTTTCCATGCTGCTCTCCAGGGAGTGAGAAAAATTGCCGCTTTACCATTCCCATGCTGAAACTACAGGCTCCGTAACTGCTTTTGCTAGCTGTGCCGTGCTTGGAGGGACACCAGCCCTCCCACATCATATCTCCTTTGTTAAACTAACATGAAAATGTGTTGATCTGGACCTCAAGAACCTACATAATATCCTAGCAGCTCACACGGTGGCGAGAACTGAATTCAGCCCCTCTCTGGGTCCCACCTTTATCAAGCAAGAATGCATTGGTTCACACTTGCAGCTTCAACTGCATTTGGGTTCCTGAATTTACATGACATTAGAGGAGTTTTTCCTGTGATCACACTGAAAACCACTATCACCTCTAACAAGAAGCAAGGACACACTCAAGCTGTCAGTTTGTCCTCTCCTACATGCTACTTTAGCAGAAGCAGGTATTTTTACTGTTGGCATAAAAGAAGTGTCAGGCGCCTTCAGGCACTGCAGTTCATGCCCGTACCCTGCTGCCTCTCACTGGGCTGCCTACACCTTGCTTTGGAACAAGGCAGGTCTGGCACAGCTGAGGGTTCAGGGAAGCTGGACCATCAGCCTGGTCTAACTGCAGGAGCTGCTGGTCCTCACTCCCTCCTTCAGTGCCTTCAGGCCTGCAAAGCCCTGGGCCAAGATCAGTTAGGTGGAGGACCTGCAGCTCTCATAACCAACAGGAGACTGATCCCTATGCCAGAAAACAAAGAAATGAAGGAACCGTGGTGCGTGCAACTCAAAACATCCTGGGTTACACAGGGGTAGGGAAAAGGAGAAGAAAGCATAAGAAAACTGTAACTCTGCGATGCAGGGAAGATACTGAAACCAAACCTGAACGCGCAGCGTGCCCCTGCATTCACGCAGCACCTGGACGGTATCTCCCAGACTCTCTGGATGCTGAGCAGGCGACGGCATGGCTAGCCAGATCTCCTGCTCTGCTGCCGTCCCCAGACCTGATGGCAGGCTGGTGTGTAGAAGGAGCATCCCTGCTCCTCCACCTCACCTGCCAGCATCAACTCCCTTCCCCCTGACTTCTGCCCCCGGGAACATGAGGGAACTGCCCCTCATAACTGTACCAAAAGTACCTGTACCTACAGGCACTCTGAGTCCTTCTGGTGTGCTCTTCCTCCAGCCCTGTTTTGACTTGAGACAGCTCAATGTTGCAGTAACCATGCCTGCTGCGTGATTAATTTTTTTTTTCCACTAAGTCTGCATGAGTTTCACACTCGGAGTACAGAATATCAACTTCCAGGCAGAAGAGTCAGGCAAATAAACCAAATTCTGATTATTTTTTTTTTTTTGTCTGACAAAAGTAAAAACAGCCTTCTGGAGGGAGCTGTGATTCAGAACACCACCTCAGTTGGACGGCATGACTGAAAAGCACACGGCTCATGCATTATCACAGCGACTATAATACTACAGCAAAGGCCTCCTTTGAGGAAGCACAGGTATTACATTACAATTTGCCCTAACCTCAGGAGTCCTGTGCCTTCCAGCGTACTTTTTCTGCTTAAACCCTGTCATGAGAAAAAAAGCACGACAAGATTAAAGAGGAGGAGAGAATAGAGAAATAGCAGGACTTGCCAAAAGAGTGTTATTATTAAAAGAAGGACAACGATGGAGTCAAATCCAAACAACCGATGAAACTGGTAAGAATTGAGAAAGACGACTGCAGCGGCAGAGGGAGCAGACCTTTAATCAAAAGCTGAGTAACAGCAAAGAACACACAACAGTGGTTAAATTCAGTGTGATACTTCTCCAGAAAGGCTTATACATGACAGCCAGAATTAATTTAAAACTAATTAAGTGCTTGGTGTAGCAAACAAAGGGAAGAGGGAAAAAAATGCCCCAGTTCAGGACATATTATGGTTCCAAATTCAGATTAGAGTATCAGTATGAACTTGCAGATTATTAACAGATTCAAGCATGAGGAAAGCAAAGCCGCCCCATGTTTGGGCTTTTTTGTTATATAACTGCAAGCCTTCGCAGACTCCAAAATTTATTAACTACTTTGCTGCTGAAGACTGGAAAGATATTTAGCTTTTGTTGTTACAGGCTGTCAGGAGCAACAGCCCAGTACAGGAGGCGAACGCCTGCTGGCAGCCAGCACCACTGGTCTCTGGTCAACAAGGAGAATAAACTGCTCTCATTTTCTTTTTGTTCGTGGTTCAAGCATGATATCAAAGTCTATAACCAGTCAGGTGCCTGCCTAGGATTTGTATCTCAGTTCTGAGTGTTGTCTCGTTTTATCCTCCTTTGTATTTTCTACAAAAAAGAAAATTAATTTTTAAAATGGCATTTTTTTTTTTTTTAAAAAAGGTAACAGATGAGGTGCAGGATATTTTCATCATGCATCCACTTTTTAACACCTAGAAGAGCATCACTGTCAGATTTTGGTTTCTAAAAATAGACGTGCCCAGCTCCCGCCACAAAAGAAAGCAGCACTTCTAATTGCTGTCCTCCAGCAAAGACTAAGGACTGATCTGCTCCCCAGGTCTAGGGAAAAATCACTGACCATTTTCACTGAGACAAAGAAAAACACTGGGAATGCAATTAGAATAGAATTGTTTCTATTTTCAAATAAAACCTCAATAGCACATGTTATGGAAAAACCTCTCTCCATAATGAAAATGATCAAGTTTGGGGTTAAATAGATTTCATTTGGTGAATGCTGTAGGATCGGGCTTTCTAGCAGCTCTCTTCTCTTTTTTCCCGTCTCTCAAAAGAGGCAACATGGTAAGAGGAAAGGTGCAAAGACCCCTTCAGTCTTGGAGTACAGTTGCCCATTCAGCTACCACCTGACCCTTCTGAGGTCCTAGATGTCCCCTAGAGGTCCTCCCTCAAGCAAAGCACTTCAGATTTGGCAGTGCTCAGATGCCTGCCCAAGTCTCCCACCCATCAGAGTCAGTGCCTTCACCTTTGGCTACAGGGACACAGAGGTCCTGCTCATACTTTGCCACCCAGACCGTAGTAGCTGGTTCAACTTTCCCACAGTGGAAATGAGACCCACAGATCTGGGGTAAGCGTTCTCGCTGCTCAAAGCTGGTGTGTGTATATCCTTCTGGTCACCTACAGACAGATGTGTAGCACATGCTAGAGTAGCTCTCGTGGACAAAATAAAAGGGAGGAGATCCAAAGTACAAACTGTGTTAGTAGGAACTTTTGTGGAGGTTTGTTTGTTTTCTTGCTGTGGTGGGGGTTTTGTTTGGTTGTTTGCTTTTTATTTTGGTTTGTTTGTTGGTGGGGTGGGGTTTTTTTGTTTGTTTGGGGTTTTTTTGTTGGGTTTGTTGTTTTTTTTTTAAACACAGGTGTAGCTTCAAAAGAACTGGATTTTGAACTTAGTCACACCAAAAGGTAGTTCAGACTACAGATTTAAAACTGAGGTTTCCTAGGGCTTCTAGTACCTTCAGGATTTTACTTCACCCCCATATAACACAGACAAATCACCCAGCCTTCTCCTGGATTGATTGCTAAGACAACTTCACGAATGTCATTTACATACAGACAGGTAGCTAGAAACAGGGCTTCTTCTCAAACACAGCTTAATGAACAATTTCAGCAATGACTACAGTTTAACTCCGTGCAAGGACAGCAGTATGACATAACTGAAGACTGGATAGTGGAGCTTTTCTGTACTCATTTTACTAATATTTGGATTTCCTAACTGGTTTCAGGTTGCCACTGTTGGTAAAGGAGGAAGACTCTTCACTCACTACATAAACCCCTATATCCCAGTGATCCCCCTCTGGGATTTTTTTTTTACCATAATAAAGACATACGAGGCTGTGTTATTAAACCGTTTTTTTGTGTGTGCGAAAGATGAAATAATTCATACAGTGAGATTAGTTCATGTAAATTAGTTCAGCTAGCCAAACTGCTTCAGAGGAAATTCACGTGAGGAAGGGACTCAAATGGTGCCTCACTGTCTAGGAGGATAGTCCATACTATCATTTCCTTTTGAAACAAGGACTTAACTATACAGGATTTAGAGTCCAGTGTCAATACAGACAACTGTGTTAAAACAAAAACGTATCAGCTGACCTAGGGAAAAAAAAAAATAAATCTGTAGTAGATAGAAAATGTGAGCTCACTGTTCCCAGGGAATAAATATTTCAAAATGACATGAAATAAACCATGAAGCATCAGGCTACCCTTTGGCTTTCAGCGTGCTGTGGAGTGTAGTAAAAGGCATGGCTGGCCAACTGGCAAAGCTTTGTGGATATACACTCTTATTTGGTCTGCAAATTGCGTTAGCACTACAGGAATGCATTGAAAAATTTCAGTAAACACAAGACAGTAACTACTACAGAAACAGCCCTTTGTGCGAAAGAAAATCCCTGCCGTGAACCATGCCGACAGGAGAAGCATTCCAGTACTTTCATCAGTTACAATCTGCTGCCGAGATTGGCACTACTGTATTATTCAGTCAGACAGTTTTTAAAAGACAAAAATTCAGCTTAGGAGCA
>NW_009648785.1:234599-311291 GCF_000708025.1 Charadrius vociferus | reverse complement strand
GCGTCATCACAGCTATTTGTGTGTACTTCAGCTCCTGTTATTATGGATAAAAATGACATCACAGCACCAAATAACAGCTAAGTTTGGTGGCCAATCATTATTTTAAGCTATTGCTATCCCAGAAACCAAACATCCTCCTGAAAGTCATTCCAAAGCAGATACATGCTTTCTGTTTCACAGCTCAGTATGTCGCTGATGTTTCATGACAATTTGTTAGAGGGACTGAAGAATTGTGTTCCTCCATCAGTTTATGGAAAAGCAGCAAGTAGACTTAGTTTGCATGTCTTCACAATCACTCTAGACATGCGTGGTATCAGAAAAGCAAACTAACAGCCATGGTCCAGAGGTTTAGGGAGAAAGATTTTGCAGAATTGCACAAAGGAGCACATCCTTTTAGACTCTGACTCTTGAACAGTTTGTAAAGTACGTACACTTACATTTATACAGTGCTACAAGAGCGTTAACAGAACTTTTCTGAAATTCCCTGCTCAAATCAGTTATTTTTTAAAGTTCCAGAGAACCAACGCACATGCTTAGACACCTTAGCATCATCCTCAGCTTTTTAAAGCTTAATATATCGCAAAGTAAGAGAAAGGTTAAATTATTGAAATGAAGTAAACACACAGAGGAGAGGTTATAACAACACAGAAAGTAAAGCTTTGGAATCAATCCAGTGTATTTGAAAACAAACAGTAGAAAAAAAATCACATAATTCAGTGGACTTTAAGAGGAGATTTTCTGGAAAAGGAACTTGGCTTTAAGCATTTAGGTCAGGCAGAAGGCAAGCACGCTAATTGAGACACATGACAAACACAATCTTCTTTCAGCTGTTAGATCACAAACATTCACCCTAGTTAGTCCTATTGTTGGCCATCATGCTTCATTCCAAAAACCTTCCTTTTTAGTTCAGTGTTCTTTGATGCTTCTCTTCCAAGTTTCTTAGTAACTACATCTACTCCTTCTCCTTAAAGGCAGCATCTAGCCCAGAGCCTAATCACCACCCAATTAACCTTGGCATGATGGCTTTGGGTAGAAGCCACACCACATAGTTTTTTACTTCTGCTTTTCACACATCTCCAGTCTTTCATGATGATCTTTCAAAGTGCTTAAATATTTTCTATCCTCCTTCAACACCTAAGTTTTTGTGGTGTGCGCTGCCTTGTGCATTCCCAGTTTCGTTTCCAGAAAGAGGTCACACACACTACTGAATTTCAGGAGGGTGTTTACTTCAGCAATCTTGGGAGTACCTTCACACAACCACTCTTCAATTACAAAATTTCTCATTCCATGTTAGTCTTCTGTGTGCAAAATTAATATTAAATTTTTCTGTTTCTTTTCTTACTTCAGACCTCTCCACACTGACCTTCGTTCTACTAGATCCTGTCACCTCTCCTACTTGTGCTATTTTAACTACAAAAGTGCTATCATTTATTCCTAAAGCTGCATTCAATCCCCAGTATTATCCCTGACTAAGTATTTCTGTTAGAGTTAATGAAATGTCCCAGTTTTCATTATAGCTTAAAGATCCAAATTTTGGAATATTTTCTAGACATATCACCTTTGTAAGAACCACTTCCCTTATTGCTTTTTCTTTCTATAGCAAAAAGATGAACTATCACTGTCATGTCAAGTCCTAGAAAATAGGATACTTTGATATGTTTGAGTAATTTTTAAGTTTACTTAATGATGATCATCTAAGTCAAATTGATTTAAAAGTATTACCCATAATGGTGATGAAACTGCAAATTTCACAACATCCGTTATTTCTTTTAAATCAAGGAGTTAAGTGAGAACTTGAAATGTCTTAGCAGCCACGGAGGCTAAAGAAAACAAAGCATGCATAAACTAAAGGGAAAACAGACTTGCTTATAAGGCCAATCTCATCACTTCTGTGAGTCTGGTTTCCCCACCCACCTACTTTTCAAGGTCAACTCTCACACGCACGAATTGTCTGTATCACACAGAAGACCATTTTTCAGTCAAAAGATTACACAGAAGAGCATTTTCCAACCAATAGAACAGCGTCAATGAGTTTTAAGGCAGCCCAGTTTTGTTTTCCCAGTCCTTTGCATGTTTTCCCGGGTAGACTGCACCTTCCTCCTTCAACTTACTAAGCAGTAGCATGTATTTTTCAAGGGAGGGTGTTATCTATTCACAGAGCAAAAGTAGCCTGGAAAGAAATAGTGATTACTTATTCTTGTTCCTCAGGGAAAAGTTAGCTAGCATCAAATGAGGTCAGCACCAAGTGGCATCAAATTATTTCCACAGAAAGCACAGTTAAGCTGTGGTACTCGCTGCCACAGGATGCCGAAAACTTACAAGAGGTCAAAATACAATTAGACAGTCATGAAAAAGCAAAAATTCTACAAAAATATCATCTTTGGCTAGAAAAACACTAAACAAAGTAAAAAAAAATATTGCTCACAAAGTGTAGGTTTATATCTTCCAGAGTAACTGTTTGCACTGGGTGTATTAAGCAACATACATTTCACTTGCTGCCAGCGGGCAGGGTACAGGTACCTGCCTTTCACCAGACCCAACACAGGCTTTCTTATTCAGCCAAATGCATAAAACTGATGGTTCTAGAGCAAAAATCAGCTGAAAATGCCAATGGGTAGAACGTTACCAGAAATGACAGTTAAAAGCTTCCAATACTTAGGAAGTTTCTTGCTATTTTTATAAGCAGAAGCTGTTAAATTTAAGTGTCATCTTGCTTTACATTGTTCTCATGTATCTAGAGCAAGATTGCTCAAGAGGCTACGAAAGCAAGATGGCTGAATGCACTCTTGGGATTTATTAGGAGAATAAAATCAGTTTAATGGCAGAAAACCATAGTGTTTGTTAACATATCTAGTTGGAGAACAAAATCACTGTGAAAGAAGATAGCACAGCCAGGTGTTTTTGAGAACCAATTGCTTAATTTACCACTAGTAAACTAGATTAATGAGAAAAGAAGCCAAATATCAATGATCTGAGCATTAATTTGTCTTTCTCAGCACCAAAAGGCTAACTGAAGTTTCTGCCTCCAGGAGGAAAAAAAACAAACAAACACAGGAAAATGTTTTGATAAGGAAAAACAATAATATTCCTCCTCCAGCCACGTGCAAGTTCACTATTGGAAATATTGCAGGTATGAGAATGGAAACAGTAACTGTGAGCACTTACCTGTTCTTATGGTGGACATAATCCACTGGGAGTCAATGCTGCTTTCTCGCAGACTGAATGGCTCAGAAAGCAGCCTAAAACCTCTGGCATTGTAAATGTATAATCACTGCTGCCAGTCAGTTACGATTACATTTACGCAGTCTTTACGTTTACAAGACTTGCTGACTTTCTTATAGCTAATGGAAGAGATCACATAGAGATCACCTTGATTCCCATTCCAGCTTAAATTCACCCACCTTTAACACAGGGACCTACAATTTGGTCATTGCGATGATTACTCAGTACTCCAGGGGCAAAGTGCAGGAATGTATTGCTTGGTCCTAAACAGCAACTGGAGACCATGTGTCTAGAGCCAACCACAGTTATCCAGACACTGCCTAACACCCCTCTCACACTGTCGTCTTCTGTCATTTTCAACTGGTGAGACCACAGATAGGAGGCAGAAAGTCCCATGAGTTGACAAAGCACACAACTTTTTGTTTGGGACTATCACTAATCATCCTGCTTTTACTGCTGCAGTTTCCATATCCTGAAATCTACTGCCCATTTCATAAAGTACCAATTTAGTCTAGCACAACCAGCTGCGTTACATCCCATTCTCCATTTATTTTGTCTCTCTGATTACTTTTCTCTTTAGATGTGATCTAGTTTTTAGACTTGGGTCTCATGGGCTCCTAAATCACCACGTTCTCAATGTAGTTCTTAGCTAGGTAAAAATCTTTATGTCATTAGGTGAACATCTCTCTAGAGATTGTTTATCTAGGTCCCGAGTTTCTGTTGCCTGAAAGAACAGAGGTCAAATAGCAAAGGCTTCATGTAGTAATAGAAAAACTTCAGTTTTTCACATCCATCCCCAATTAATCCCCAGATCAGCAATTCACCTGTAGCGAAAGAATTTTCTAAATTCCTTAGAATTCCTTCTATTTAATAACAACAAATTATTAACCCTAAACTACAGCTGTTCCAGCAAGACTAGTTGTAGAGTACACAGAAGAACAGCAGGCCAGGAAAAGGCTGCCTTAAATCCCAGTATGAGAAAGTGACTGAAAGAGCTTCTACACATTCTAAAGTGTCAATCAGTGGATTATGAACCCATCAGGAGCAACTTAAAGATAGTCTTCAGCCACATACAGAGGTTCATGCCATAAAGATAGGAGATTATAATATCTAACACTCAGGATTAGCAGGTACAGAGCAGCAAGCTCCACAGTCTCCTCGGTCAGCCTTACAGTTTGAACGATACTCTGAAATCAGCCTGCTTGCTGATGAGATGTTATACTAGGGCATTTTGCCAGCAGGAAAACATATTAGCAATTTGTAAGATGTGAATCACTATTCAATATAATTAGGAATATCATACCTGGTTTTGATCGTTGTAGTCACATTCCCGAACCACTACCAGACCTCCTTTCTGACTTGGGTGGCCCTGGGCAACCAGGCATTTGTTGGTTTGAAGGTGATACAACTGTGAAAGGAAAACAGTTTGATGGACAGAGTAAACAGTAAACAACAAACATCACATGCCAAAGGGAACACATGGTAATGCTTTGGAAGGCCTAGAACTCAGTGTGCTCGACTCTTCGCAATGAAAAAAAACTTCTTCCCTTTTAAAATACCGTTTTGTTTTTCAGATAATTTGGAGAAAAAACAACATTAAATAGCTCCATTTTGCTTGCTAATTACATCAAGATTTCCCTCTGTGTGGTACAAGTGCAGTACACAACCTGGCTCAGCACATGCTGGCCATACTCTGTCAAGTTTCTTTCCTTTCACTCTCCATGAAAGTCTCAGGCCCCAAACACTTGCTAGCTTAGGAATATTGACTGCACTGTAGAAACTACATTTTACTACAGTTTAGCTTAAACATAAGTCTCCTCCTACATCCTCTCTTCATGAAGCAGCTTTGAGAAAGGAGAAGGAATTACTTAAATACAAACAACTTCAGAGACTTAGGTTGTTCACAAACTGATTTTCAAGAGCATTTAGGTAACTGGAAAGCCATAGTTACCAGCTAGGTTATTTTAATGACAGACCACGGAAGAAGAGAAAGTTTTACAAACACTCAAATGTTCACTCCAGTTCAAATGCCCTACCTAGTCTGATTTGTAGTAATGTATCAGAGGACTAGATTCAGGTCAGGAGCCTGTCCTGGGATGCAAAACAGGAAGCATCTACCATCAAAGCAAACAAGGAGGCTCTCAGCAAGTTAGCAATCTCTCTCCTGGTTTGGGCAATGATACCCACCCTAAAATTCATCCAAGAGGTCTTCTACAGAGTCTGAAGATTAGGTTGTTTTATTCCAACAGTCAAGAATCATTAAGATCTTGATGTATCCCCACAGAGTTACCCAGCGAGACAAAACACCTCCATTGTGGCTTCAAATAATACGCATGCCCTGAACTTACTGGTGGCCAGCAGAAGCCTTCTTTTCAGCCTGATTATTTTTTCTTTCCCTGATGTGGTGGTGATCAGGCTATTCAGGCAGCAGTCAATGCCTGCACATCAAGAACTGCGCCACACGCAGCCAAGGGTACAAATGGGAAAGGCAATTATTCTAGCAATGGCCACAACTCTGCCATTTCCTTTCTCACAGCGAAGAGCCCTGCTCTCTACCAAATGCACGGGAGTGCATCTCACAGTCACTGGGTGCGTGCATGTATGGGAGATGGCAGGACCCCAGATCATTAAAAATAATTCTTTGCAATCTGGAGCTGAATGTAGAGGGAAAAAAAAAAAAAAAAAAAGAGTTTGCTGTCCTTAACTCAAGGCCAGACTGATTAATTAGTTCACTGCATTTTATTATGAAGACATACATAGCCATCTCAGCATTTGTATTGATTCTACAGATTTTTAGAAACCAAGACACTTCCAGTAATAGAAAGAAATGTTCCATCACACGATAACAAAAATTAGAGAGCACAAATACCAAATCATATTCTTCACTAAACACCATTTCTGGAAATAGCTGTCCCAAGGCACATCAGCAGCCTCCTCAAATGCACCATGTTTCTCCTGTTCCCTACAGACATCTGAAACAAATTACACAAAACCTTCTAAGTAACATTTCCTCACACCCCAGAGACTTCGAGGAGAGATCTCATTTTCATCATTCCTCACTCAACAGAAGGCTTTCAAACCATAGTTACATGAGTTTTATATGATTTTTGTCCTTGTTTTTATTGGCTATGATGATCAGCATTTGATAACACTGTTAAGAACTGTCACAATTTGTGATCATTACAGTTCTTCCCAGCTGTCAAACCAGCACTTATCTCTGGCCCAATTCGTTTTTGAGATAAGCTGGGATTTGGAGTGATTCATCCCAAATCCTAAAGAGTCTGGCACGCAGTGGTGACATTGGCTGATCATTCTGTTCCTTGTAGGCATCTGGAAATAGTTTATACAATCATCAGAGCCAAAGCTGACTCTCTCACACAATGCTGGGTATAATTCCTGAACCCTGGAGAACCAAGCCAAGGAACTGCATTTTTCTGTGTTTTGTCTCCCCCTTCTTAAAGGGTGCGCAAAGTTGTTCTCCAAATAAAACCATGGGAAATTATTGCTAGGAAGATTTCCCTTTAAGTGTTGTTGAGGGATTCAGATCCCTCAAGAAGCCTCCCCCACATCAGCCATTCCTTAGTTAAACTTCTTTCTGAATGAACGCAAAAAACTATGAAATTTAACAAGGGCAGGGGGAGAAGGTCTGACTAGGGGATTAACAGCATTTAACAACTAGGGGAATCAGCCCATTGCATCAGTTTTATTCAGGGAAACTACGCATCTTTGCCCTAATAAATAACTTTACAGCTTGGCTGGGATACTATTATAAAAATACTGCACAAATTGTGGATTCCCAGGTAGTTGCTTCCAAGTGAAAAATCTAACGCTGTCAATAGGTTCTGCATGAACTCAGAGCCTCCCGCCGGCGTCTACTTGCTGGATCAGCAAGTGTCAACAGCTACTGCAGCCTGTGTTACCTTGTGGCGAGGGCTACGTCCCGCTACTTAATCCTCCCAGTTATTGAGCTAGAAGGGAATCTGCTAACCATAATCTATGTGTACGTTAAATAGCGTACTCAAAGGTCTCCTCTTACACAGAAAAGACCTTGAGGAAGTTGTCTTGCGTTTGAAGTTATCCAATATTTTTGAGAAGTGTAAAAAGCACACATCAGAAACTTGGCACTGGAGAAAACAGATGCAGCTGTAAGTTGGCTTTGCCTGCACACAAACCCATAAACATAGGTGTCAGAACTAAGGCATGAATTTACTCATTGTTTCTTTCATGAATACACATAAAAAATTATCTCTTCACTTCTACTTTGAAGAAAAAAGGAGCAAAACTCATTTTTTGTTCATTATCTAACAGTCAAGACTCGAAAAGCTATCATCAGTCTCAGATGCAAATGTTCATCTTTGCAGAAAATTATCCAGTAAAAGCAATGAGTTTGGAAATTAATTACATTGTACTCTTATCATAAACCAACAGAGCATGAAATTTGAAGCCAAATTTCTCTCTATCCAAATCTATCTTCAGAACCAACAGCCATGAAAGCACATTCTAAAGACATCAAAACTTCATAACTCAGAGCTTAAAGGTAAGAAGCATCATTGAATAGTATCTAGTCTGAAGATGACTTGAAATATAGATCAGTGAAACTGATTGGCCTTTGTCTAAAGACAAATTCTGTTCTTTTCAAGACAGCTTGTTGCAAAACTAAAACTTGATACTCTATGGAAACAGACTATTTTTATAGTATTTGAGCAAATCTTTCAGAAAGAATACTAAAATAATTTAAAAAATCAGAACTCTATATTTTTAAGAAAGTTTATCTTACCCTTCCACGCTGGATTATTTTCGGTCGTTTCTGTGCTCTATTAATGAAAACTGGCTGCGGAGCTTTGGCATTGGGCCCAGATATTTGCATCTCAGGATAGATATTATCTAAATACCACTTAAATGACTTGCAGTTCAGTCTTTTTCTCAATTCTACACGGTCGGTAATATTTCCGTAGTTCCGCATCCTTAGCTCAGGTCTCAAAGCAAAATATTGCTCCTGTATTTAAGAGAAACCGGTTGGGGGCAAGAGAAGAATTTCAGATTATTCATTTCCAACTTTTTCCTGTTTGCAGAACTCCCAAAGCTTCATTTCATTTTGCTAGTGCTTTCAACCATTAAGTTTGAAACTGGCATTAGGACAATTACAGTATTTAGTTTGCCACAGAAGGTGGGATTTATCTTGCCTAACTCTGAGCTAATCCTTCTAGACTGCTTTTTCTGATGAAGACTTCTCAGGCATGAATCTGCTGACCTTTTTTAGATGCCAACTTGAGAAGGAAACAGATCAGCCTTGCACTTCATTGGCAATGAAGGCATCCTAGCGTCATGAAGTCAGAAACGGATGTGTATATGGTCTTCATCCTCATCTGGCAAGTTTCTTTAAATTAGATTGAGTGTCCAATTGATTGTTTCCGTTGTTGTGGGGTTCAACTATATTTTGTCTTCCACAGTTTCCACCTTTCCAACTTTACAAGTTACCACAGCAAAAAAAAAAATCCGTATCAGAATAGACCTATAAATGGGACTATCTTGTGAAGTTCAGTGGGACCACGCATTTACTCACATGAAGAATCAGAACTGTCACCTGGGCTGTCTCTGAAGCCCAGTTTTTCAGTTTTTTTTCCACCTGCATCATCTCCAGAAAGGCTCCCACAATGTTATTTTTTCATGTTCCAATTTATGATTGTACTTGGAATTTACCTGATTAGGCAAGGACAGATTAAGATTCCAGCTCAACCTTATGTGCTGTTCAACTCTAATGCAGAGACAATGGGGACAAACAGGAATTCATAAACGTACAATGTGGCATGAATACTATTACCAAAACTAGAAGAAAAAAATCCTCTTGTAAAGTCTTTAATTCCAGCTAGATTTACAGAGCTCATAGAAAAGGCATTGTATTTGCACATTAACTCATTTACTAGATATTATTTAGAAATCAGTTTTCAGGCCACTGAGCTATGGTATTTTGTTGGATTAATCTCTAGTAGACATCTGGAATTCATTTACCATAATGTGGTTCTGACACTTTTCAATTACCTACTGCTATCTCTGATATTCATATGACAGACAGTGTCATCTCAAGACAAATTACACATCTGTCCTTATCAAGATCTTTGAGCATTTGGATGCGCTTGATGTATCACTGCTATTTTAATAGCAGAGGAACGGGAAGCCTTAAGTACATTCGACTGTTGGACAACTCTGAGGAAGTTTGGAGATAGACTGGACATCACTATCAGAAATCGGTCGTCTTCAAAAAAAGTAGCTCTGTTACTTTTTTATTCCTGGTTAAAATTCAAATTTTACTATCCTACATTTTCTGCATTATGTATTTCCATTGTGTACATGAACTTACTACTTTTACACTTTGCTTTTGATAGTTATGAAGATTTTGCTGTTTCCCTTCCATCATGCAATTTTATTTATTAAATATTGCTATTTTCTCTTTGCTGCAAAACAGGTCCTTTAAGTCTTATCTTTATACTTTTCATCATACAATCATTTCAGTAAATTATTCTGGACCTAAATATTTGCATTACACATATAAACCTAAAAACATTTCCAGGCTTGCCTTCCATACATACATCTGTCACAATGACAATCTCTGGCAACTATCAGAGAATTAGATTAGAAACAGCTGGAAACGTTTAGGACACAAATCTGCGATAAGAGACTGCTAGAACCAGCAGTTTAAGCCCTTGCTGGACAAAGCAGTATTAGCTGGAAATTATAACAAAGAATCAATTCCAAGCCTCAGAGAAAGCCATCTTTAATCACAAAACAACTGTGCCCAGACACCAATAAAGGGGAAAGTGATAGATCAAATCTACCAACACGTTATGGAGATGGAGATAAAAATTAATGACCCCTAATAGGTTCCTCAAACTGATGGAACATCAAGATAAAGGATGGGGTTTAAAACATAAACCTCTAAAGAAAATAAAGATAATAAAACACATCTTGTAAAGAAATTGTAGATACTACAGGAGCTGGCCACACAGAAAATCCTATGGTCTCACAAGGCAAAATGTCCTCAATTATCAGAGACGTCAGGGCTTCACAAAAACCTGATCTACATCAGAATCAGGTCCAGAGGAGGGCCAGAAAGATGATCAGAGGGGTGGAGCACCTCTCCTGTAAAGGCAGGCCGAAAGAGTTGGGGTTGTTCAGCCTGGAGGAGAGAAGGCTCTGGGGGGAACTTATAGCAGCCTTCCAGTACTTAAAGGCAGCCTACAGGAAAGCTGGGGAGGGACTTTTACAACGGCATATAGTGATAGGATGAGGGGGAATGGATTCAAACTGGAAGAGGGCAGGTTTAGATTAAATATTAGGAAGAAATTTTTCACTCTGAGGGTGGTGAGGCACTGGCACAGGTTACCCAGAGAAGTTGCGGATGCCCCATTCCTGAAGGTGTTCAAGGCCAGGTTGGATGGGGCTTTGAGCAACCTGGTCTAGTGGGAAGTGTCCCTGCCTATGGCAGGGGGGGTGGAACTCAATTATCTTCAAGGGCCCTTCCAACTCAGACCATTCTATGATTTCTAGGATTATACATTCAAAAGCACCAGTACCAAGATCTGAAGATGAGGAAGGAATACACTTGCCCTGAATCCAGAAGTCAATCCTGACTGATGTTGCAGGGCAAGACAAACTAAGAATCAGACTGCTAATTAAGAGAAACCAAACAGCCAACCTATAAAATCCTTATCTCAACTACCTGAAGGCTTATAGCAGTATATGGTTGCCGTGTAATACTGATTTGGACACAAAGCAATGCAGAGCTTACAAAAACTCATTCATCATCTTTTCCTTCATTAAAAAGGCATAAAATGAATCTCCTGCGGGCAGTAGAAGCAACAGGGAGGAGATCTGAGCACTCAAAAGCCAAGTGACAATCCTACAGTATTTAGGAATTCATATCAAAATTAACATCGGAAATCAGACTACAGAAGGAAAACCCCATTAGAGGTGCTAACAGACCCCTCTGTAATACAGTCCTTTGACAAACAAGCCAGTTAAGAACCTTATTTCATGACCTGGAATTGCCTCTTACCTTATATTCATCCATCCACACATGTGCCAGCCTCAGCGAGTTGTGAGCCATAGTGTCCTGTCCCCCTGGTGAGCCATAGGGACGCCTTTTACGGAAAATGTGTCCCACCCTGGAGCAGGGGATGATCAGAAGTCTACCACCACACATCCAGATCTGTCCATACAAAAGCAGAACATACCTCATTGTACATATACTTACAAGTCTCACTACCTCCTCCCCTTCTTCAAGGGATACTCAGGTAGGTATATACATTATGACAGGATTAGGTGTCAGCAATATTGTCCTACATGTCATGCTTTCTGACAAGTCAAATTATCAGATCTTCAGTTAGAAAAGACTATTTTTGTCATATCATCACACTTTCCACATAACACATCATGGCTTTCACAAAACAAAAGTAAATTTTCTAAAATTTTATGCTCTAATGACCTACTAGAAAACACTGAAATATATAGGCTGGGATTCAATTTACAAATTAAGATATCTAAATTTATTTACCTACATGAGAATTACACGTCCACACTTCCATGACAGATAATGAAGATCATCAAGGGAGCCTAGAGAGCTTTTCAACTAAGTATAAGCACTTATTTTACATGTTTGTTTCTGTTCAGTATATGGTAACTCAGAAATACTGTTCACGTTCAGATGCTACATTTAGGTGTCTTAATCCAGCTCCATTGAGCCCCAGATCCAGATTTAATTTACACTCTACTTCCATTTATTTTTTTAAATTTCAGCTTCCAGCAAATTATTATCTTTGGCCCTTTGTTGGATTAATGTGTTCTCCGATCTCAGAAAAGTCTTCTCACATTACCAGTTTATAATCAAACCACTTTTAAAACTCCTCCTGGATAAGATAAAGACTAAACTTCTTTACAACTCTCCCCAGGGAGATGGGGCTTCCAGACATTCTAAAGCTCTCTGATTATACTCCAATTTTTCAAATCCCTTTTTATTGAAACTGTGTATTACACATAAACAGTAATTTCCTCACACTCCGTACGCTTCTACTCAGATATCTAATAATTATATTCTGTACTGAAAACTTGAAAGATTTTATTTATTCAGCACACACCCCTTTAAAGTCACTCAAATTTATGAAATGTCAGTTATTAGTTTTGAGCTCTAATCTTGATGCCTCTAATGACCCAATTTGACGGATTTCTCTAAAGTTTTGGGGGTTTTGTGTTTGGTTTGGGGGGTTGTTTTTTTTTTTTTATGTTAACTTTGCTTTCTAATCCCCTTTTCAGATTTGTCATGATAGCCTATCATTTTCAGGTAGACTTTTGTCAAACCTGTTGATGAATCCACTTTACAAAAGTGAAGAGGTAAACATGACATTGAGCACAAAAAGTTGTTTTTCTTTCAGTGAAGATGAGAAAATATAGGAAGCCAAATGAAGTATCACATTCGAATCTCCTGATGATGACTTTCTCATTAATTTTCCAACCAAGCCGGTTCCCCTATAAGACTCTTAATTACAAAAAAAATTTACCTTTTCAGGCCCTCAAAAAGGCTGAAGTGTCTGAAAAGCCCCATACATGTCTAAGGAAATACAATAAGCTTACTTATTACCAATGTTGCTGTGAGCCACACATCTTTTTAACTGACTTGTGAAATTCATTAGACATTGCTTATAAACTCATTTCAGAAATTTGCATGATTATACTTTTCTTATGGTTCTCTATAGATATTATAAAATGCTCCAAACAAAGAAAAAAACACAAACATTTAACTACAGAGCTCAAAATTCTCTTTAATCTTCCCATTAAAACTTAACTTGAAGATTATTCTAAAGGCAGTTACTAAGCGCTGAAGGCATCCTTCCCAGGAATAAAATGCCAACTTCTGTGTGCAAATAGCTATTCCAGTGCTAAAGAAACTGTACATAGGGAAGAGAAGCAGCCAGATACCGAGGTTCATACTCCAACACACATAAAAGCTAGATTACCCGAAAAGATATTTCCAGATTTTCTCCTCCCCAGATGTCCATGCCACTATCATACTGTCCAAGTTCATTAAAGTACTCACGATCCATGGCAAAAAGGCCTCCAGCCATAGTAGGTGACCTAAAAAAGAACATTGAAAGAAGTTCATTTTCCTTTAGAGAAAAAAAAGCCAGTAATTTTAGCTGAATCTGCTAGTCCCAGAGCTTAAATTTAGACCTACATAATACAATTTAAATCCTGCAGACACTAGAAATCATGAGATCACATTTCTAGTCTCAAAACATTTTCAAAAGCAGATTTGTAAGTGGCATTTGTGATCTTCCATTATTCCAATACCTACAAACCATATTCCTTTGTTTAGTAAACTTGAGGAAAAGGGATAGGACACGGAAAGAGGAACAGAGCGGCTGTCTCTCTACTAAAAAAAAAAAAACCACAAAAAAGTAAAAAAGTAAAACCTTGTGCAAGTTTGGAGTCCATCAAATTTTCTACAGTCAAACTTAGAAGCTGCCTGCAATTCGAACTGTCTTTTGATATCATCTACCTGGACTTCTGCCAGGCATTTGACACTGTCCCACACAACATCCTTATCTCTAAATTGGAGACACATGGATTTGACAGATGGACTAGTCAGTGGATGAGGAATTAGCTGGATGGCCACACTCAAAGAGTTGCGGTCAGCAGCTCGATGGCCAAGTGGTGAGCAGTGACAAGTGGTGTTCCTCAGGGGTGAGTGCTGGAACGAGTACTATTTAACGTCTTTGCTGGCAACATGGATGTTGGCATTGAGTGCACTCTCAGCAAGTTTCCTGATGACAGCAAGCTGTGTGAAGCAGTAGACATGCTGGAGGGAAGGGATGCCATCCAGAGGGACCTGGACAGGCTTGAGAGGTGGGACTGTGCAAACCTCATGAAATTCAACAAGGTCAAGTGCAAGGTCCTGCGTGTTGGTCAGGGCAATCTCACACACAAATACAGGCTGGAGGAGAATGGATTGAGAGCAGCCCTGAGCAGGAGGACTTGGGGGTGTTGGTGGATGAGAAGCTCAATGTGAATAGGCAATGTGCGCTCATAGCCCAGAAAGCCAACTGCGTCCTGAGCTGTGCCAAAAGAAGCATGGCCAGCAGGTCAAGGGAGGGGATTCTGCCCCTCTGCTCTGCTCTCATGAGACCCCACCTGGAGTACTGCGTCCAGCTCGGGGGCCCCCAAAATAAGGAGGACGTGAACCTGCCAGAGCATGTCCAGAGGAGGGCCACGAAGATAATCAGAGGGGTGGAGCACCTCTCCTATGAAGACAGGCTGAGAGAGTTGGGGTTGTTCAGCCTGGAAAAGAGAAGGCTCCACGGAGACCTTTAATTGTTTTAAACTAAAACAGGGCAGATTTAGATTAGATATTAGGAAGAACAACTCTTTATTGTCAGGGTGGCGAGACACTGGCTCAGGTTGCCCAGAGAAGTTGTGGCTGCCCCATCCCTGGAAGTGTTCAAGGCCAGGTTGGATGGGGCTTTAAGCAACCTGGTCTAGGGGGAGGTGTCCCTGCCCACGGAAGGGGGGTTGGAACGAGATGATCTTTAAAGTCCCCTCCAGCTCTAATCATTCTGTGATTTACCAGAAGCTATTTCCCTTACAGCTACAAATGTGTACACTTGCACACAACAGTGTAATTCCCCATCTTACAGGGGCAAATTATACAGGCCAGGCTTGACTGGACTGCAGAAAGAATAGAATCCCCAACACACGTTACTCTCCTATATTAAATTAGATCAAGAAACAAAGCCCAAATTTAAATGATACAAGCCAGGAGGCTGCTAAAAAAATACTACTCTAGCTCATAGACAGAATTTAAATACCAAGAGCAGCATTGATGTTTCATCATTAATGCAACAATCAATTTATTGGTAAGTTATTTACAATCTGTATATTTGCATAGATGTTCTCCTCAGGGTTTCCCAGTTTTTTTGCCTTGCCTGCATGTTTACTAAATTGGCACTCTATTCTGTAAAAATCTGTATATGATCCCCACTGAAGAGTCTCTAGACTGAATTGCTATTGTATCACAAAGTTGTACTAAGGCATCCACATACATGAGTATAAGAGTAAAAACTACATAAATATGACAAGATATGATAGTTGGAACATACAATGGGCTGGGAACAGGCCTTTTCTCATCCTTGTTAATAAAAGCCTGTGATGAAACCAAACCTAAGTCTATATTTTCTTACTTGTTCTCACACAACTTCCTGCTACAGTTTCTGTCAATTTAAAACCTTGGTTGAAAGGTTGCTCTCAATTCTTCCATCCCTGACACCAAAATATTTCATTATGAAGGTCTCAAACATAAAACATTAATACTTTCCATTTGATGGAAAGCCATTTGCAAAGGTTAAATTGTCTAGCTTCTTTTTCAAAGCAGGCAGAGACCTCTAAGTAGGAAAAGTCCCTTTCATACTCAGAAAATGTGATCTTCCTGGATGATTAGACTCCCATTAACTATAAAGTTCTCTACCTTTTCCATGGGAGTTTTTCCTAAAAGTGAGTTGAAGGAATGCAACAACAGTGTTGAACACAGCAAGAACTAACCTTCAGGCATTCCCCAGATTAACTTTGAGAACAGTTCTTAACAGAAGAAGGACTTTAAGACTTTCTGTGCTGGCTCTCCATTCACATTTTCCCATTCTGTCCTTTCCCTTCTAGCTTCAGAAACTGCCACAGTGACGCTTTCAAGAAAGCCAGTCAAACTGTTAAGTAACTTAAGAAGTTTCCTGGCTTCTCAGACCAAATCTTGTGATGGGTAGATGTGGAACGACTAACTGCAGAGCTGTCAGACCACAGCAGAGAACCTTGTGCTAGAGCTGCTTGTGTCAGCCTGAAACGCTGTTCATTTACAGTCCAAGAGAAGAGAATGAAAGAGCAATGAGACAGCCCAATTTCTGATTCACTTTGCAAATCTTATAGAAGTACCACATTCTCTGCAAGGAGTCAGTTTGTTAAAAAAAAAAAAGTTCCTCCATCTCACAAACCTGAATTCCGTACCAAGATAGATACCTGTAACTAGAAAAAGCACAATCAGCTTCTTACCATTGCTCTACCAGCACTGGCCCTTCTCGTGAAGGGATTCAAACTGGGACAGCTTCTATTCTCATGTCTGAGCCATACGTGTCTGCTACTAAAAAAAGGTGTCTACTGACATCATTTTATAACAGTTACACGTCCAGTAGGAACCAGATATTGCCAGTTCTGTACAGGCGAGACAGCCATTATGGCTAAAAGATTAAGGAAGGTAACTTTCAAGTCCTAGTGTAAAGTTTTACCAAGACTTTTGTTTCAGAATGACTCTCAAGCAATTTAGACCACAAGAACAATATGGAGAGGCTTCCAACAGACAGTTTTGCCACATTGCACAGAGACAAGTAATATTTTAAAGATGGCTTTCACATCCATGTGTGTTCATTTAGGAAGCTTTATGACAAAATAATTGCTTGTTTGAGGAAAAATAGAAATGAAATCTAAAGCAAAAAAATGATGTTGACATAGAAAATTACCATATGCTCTGATGTTCTTTCCCATCAGCTAGGAAACTACCTTCCTATTACCACAAAAGCATATTTTGCCAATCTAGCAATTCTTTAGCATTTCATCACAGAACTTATAGAGCTTATATTAGTGGGATATGCAGGCTATTACTAGCACAAAGGTGGTTATCAAAATCATCATTAAGCCAAGCACATCGACAGACTGGAAACAAATATCAACGCATAGCTCAAAAGTGAAATTATCAGACAGATTTAATACAGAATAGCATAAGCTCCTTAAGACTTTTGTCTTTAGCAAAAGCTGCTGTTGTACAAGCATTGTCTAAAAGCATGCTTTCTTGACCTAAGAAGACAGATGTATCTATTTCGTGATTAAATGTGAGAAATTAAACTGAAATAGGTATTAGTAACAAAAACTATTTCTAAGTAAAATAAACAAGTAGAGTATTTGACAGGTTAGGCATCTGCTTCCAAAGCTGCACACCCAGATACACTCCATAACGCTCAAGAAGTGCTTCTGATCACCCGTATGTTACACAGACCTTCACACCACATAGGAAGAACCTTACTTGATTGGAGCAGTGGCTCCCTCGGGTCCTTCCAGTTCTGACAAAGGAACAAGATCCCACTTAAAGTGCAGGCCCCAGTTAAACCCTCCACGCACAACTGGGGAAGAGCTGTAGGCAAGCGTGTCAGCACTGATTATGTCAATCACAGGGCACACTACAGTCCTGCGATCTTCACTGATGGGAGTTAGCAGAGGTTGTAACCACATCTCGTTCACCTCACAGTGACTGTCCAGGAACACCAGCACTTGCCCTACAGAGGTCAAAGCACACAAAACACAAAGATCCATGGTAACATGAAACACAAACGCATATGCAATTACATCAGCAGCAGAGTATCGGCAGTATCCTCACCACCCTGCGTAACAGAGGGGAAACACCATCTGGACTCTGCAACACTGACAAGCCAGAGAATCCGCAGGGATTAGTTCAGTCACAAAGGCAGAAGGTGGATCCTGGCTGTTCACACATTTAGCTAGGAATTGCTCAAGTGGACCGTTATTTGCTTTTCTTTGACAGGGTTTTATAGTCGTCAGATTTTCTACCCAGATTCAACAGAGCTACTTATTTTAAATGAATCATCATCAGACCAGCACTCTAAGAGTCAGGAGGTGCATTTAACCTAATGCAGAGCACCTCCCATGCCTGAGTTAGAGTACAGAAATAGCTGAAGATGGCAGATAACAGGCTGGATGAATTATCCCCACGACAAAGCTCTTTTTGTCCACTAACTGTAATCGCCTTGGGCTCACTTCATAGCACACTTCAGCATCCATCCAGTTACCGTTGCAGCTAAGATCTGTGGATTTTAAACCAAGCCATTCTGATGAATTAATCTGCATTCAGCCATGACACAGGCCACAGCATTTCAGTTCCTGAATATAAAGTAACATAGAGCATGTTCCCATTTCATTAGCTCTAGAGTGACTGTGGATTCATATCGGTTTAAACCAAGAGTGAACGCCCTAAATCGGCATAGCCAAATCCACCAGTATTAGACCAAGCAACACTTCAGTCCCATCATTTTACATGGGGATTATCTGCCATGGTCAGAGTGTACAGTTTGAGCCATGAGACACCTTCAGACTCAGTTTGTCTAAAGTGACCTGAACTTCTATGGCACCACAAAAAAAATTATGTCACACTAAAATAATGTGGAAGAGAAGAACTTTCAAGAAAACAACTTCAAAACATACAAATATAATGAGTCACCCATTAACAGACAGTATTTGACTGAGGAGAAAAAGACTCCATCAGTTCAGAAAAAAAAAAAAAAGAAAATCAATAAAATTACTTAAAATTGTACTAACTCAAAGAATCCCAGCACAGCTTGGAAAGTGCAAGCACAGTTTTCTCTCTCGGTTATGCCATTACAATGCTAATGACTAAACACCAACTAAGAGACTTTATCTGCCACTCAAAATTATTTGAGAAAGCCGTGCATACTTTCTCAGACATTTTTTAACTGGGAAAAATATGTTAAAAGGCACACAGTTTACATAAAGCACCAAATATTGTTTAACCCAATTAATGCTCACTGCAACAACAGAAAAGCTTGTAAGAGAAACATTACAATTAGATTGGTAAATGAGAAACCAGATTAGAGTTTACCTTAATAAGGAAGCAGATTGCCATTTTAGAGCAACAGTTTTCACATGAAACATGGATGTTCCTGCCCTGAAAGAATGTTGCCTCAGGAATAGGGAAAATTCTGCATTGCCTCACTAGATTTTATCAAATACTGGTTTTGTTTTACTATTTCACTGACCCATTTTAAAAAATGAACTTATTTTATCAAAAGCAAACTTCCATAGGAAGAAAAAAAATACAAATCAACATTTCAGACAAGGTTTAAGAGACACTCAAATTTGGCTCCAAATTTGCCAAGTCATTGTTTGGGTGACTTGAAAAAAACATCTCCCCCTCTTACACAGCATAGATTTCCTGAAGTTAATTACAAACTATAAAAACAGTGAATTTATTACAACTGCTCTATATTTACATATAAGCAAGTACCAAGTCCTCCTTGCTTCCTTCTCACTGAGAACAGAAAAACCTCAAGTGAGGACCAATTCAGTAAAGCTATGAGGAAACACGAGAGAAAGCTTTATAAAGACCATGGTCAACTGCACGATGCAAACATTTAAATACACAGGTAATTTTAGCCGAGGTCTCCAATTGCCGTTACACAGGTATCACTGAAGACACTTTGTGTAGCTTTTGTGACATAGCTTAATATAACAGCCAAAGATCAATGCAATTAACTCATTTCAAAGTCACTGAAACAATTGCTAAAATGTCTTTCACCTAAGACAGCACTATTCTTAATCTTTCTTTTCCTGTGCTAAATTGTATAGCTTAGAACATGGCATGACACGCAAAGCCCCCAAAGTGGGCTAAAGCAATCACAGGTCAAACATTCAATATCTGAAAGAGCTGCACTACAGAAAGAGAAATCACTCAATTAACATACAGTCAAAGTATGCAAGGAAAACAGAAACAAGAAAGTATACCTGTGGCATGAGAGGCTCCAATCATCCTTCCTCGAATCAAGCCTTCCCGCTTCTCATTTCTTACCAATTTTGTGGTTTTTGGAAGCTGAGTTTTAACATATTCGCCCAAGTCTTTCTTCAAGTCATCTGAGAAAAGGAAAACACAAGTTCAACAACAGGATGGAAATTGTGAAAGCTTTAAGTCCCAAGATGTTAAGCTCAAAACCGGCCAAAAACTTGATCAGAATCTACCCTGATACAGCACAGCTTTAAACTGAAAGTATCAAAAAGATCCACATCCTCCACCTGCCCTTCAACTCCTGTGGCCTTTTTTTGTTGTTTTATTCTCACATTTTCCTATTAATTGCTCCACTTTTTCCTGCTGCATTGTGGAAACCCACATGGACAAAGCAGGTACATACCCAGCATTGAAAAGGGTGATGGACCACACGACTGGGCCTTCCACAGGGCACATCCCTGCTGATAAGCACTTCCTTACATTTTCTCAACCAACTTTTTATGCGCTGCTGCTGTCTCAGATTTTATACTTAGCCTTGGTATCCTGAATACAGACTGGATTGTCATCTTTTTGTTCTGTTTTCAAAGCCTTTAGTACAATATGACTCAAGTTAACAGGAACTACTAGACTCTAAAAGGAATTACTGCTGCTAAAGAAAAAAGGAAATATCAAAATAAAAAGCACTATACAAAGAAATAGCATCTCTCTCTCTAAATTCTTCTAATGGTGACTGTCATTTGCAGCAGAAGTAATGAAAACCCTTTCACACAGGCAATTGATTTGTATTACTGTGTTCCATACACTAAAACAAACACTGACACTTTTAAGAAGTGTGAAGACACCTTTCATTATCTGCACCTGGTTAGCTGATACAATAGCAGATACAAGGAATGACAACTCAGTCTCAGGTGGTTGCTTTTCCAAAATCCAAAAGGATCAAAGACACTCCTGGCAAACACGTGCTTTTGAAGGAGAGCGAAGTTTGTTGAAGTCTATAAGCACTACTGTAACTTAACATCAGTGAGGATTGTAAGAGTAAAAACACTGTCCCCAAGGACAGTGGTTTCTAACATTAAAGTGGGCAGCCAGGTTTTACCAGTGAAGAGAAGATGGACACGTGAAGACTGAAGTAACGGAAAAACATAAGCTAATAAGCTTATGGAGAAATAAAGAGGAATGTAAAATGAGGAAGAAAAGCAAAAAGCCAGCTGAGACTTCAGAGAACCTTTATATAGAGAGGCAGGCAGACCTTCAACAGAGGATATGCTGGAATAAATATTATTATTCTGATGAATGTCAGTTCAAACATCAAAGTTGCCGTTAACAAGATTAAATGCCAAAGGAATATATGTGGAAGCCAGAGTTGTAACCTTCAGGGAGTACAAGAACTTTCAGGCAGAAAGACTGAAAAGGAGATTCCCTTCTGGGAACTCCAAATGTTAAGATCTCAGCCTTTGCACTGCAAGGCGGCATCATGGATCAAGAATGAGAAAGCACCACAAAGCAAATATGGTGCTAGAGAATATTCTAGGACAAAGAAAAGTCTCTGGAGAGACACAGGCTGGATTCAATTGAGTCACAGGAATTCTCTCCCCGGTCTTGAACATAACATCATATGCCAGAGACAACAGGAAGAATTTTTTTGGAGAAAGTCTCCTAGAAAGTTGATGAAATAGTCGTCTCTAGGATGCTACCCAAATGAGATACCCAAAGAAGCAGTACAGAAGGATTTGCAAATCTAAAATCAACTAGTGTTTGAATCATTTTTGACCTGACGTATCATAACAAGGGAAAGATAGCGTACAGCTGCAAAAGGAAAAAAAAGGGCTAGCACAAAGCAGAAAATGTCAGTTATCAAACTCAGCACTTAACAGCAGATAAGGCTGCATGAAAGGACATAAAATACAAGAGGAAATAGTTTTGCATGTGCAATCTTCTGAAAACAAGCAGAAGGAAGAAAAAAAGGTTATGTCTGTAGTGGTAGCTAAACAAGGCCCACAACATGGGCTTGAACAGCACAATGTAAGAGCCAGTAGCACCCAATGGCTAACATGCTCTCAGAGTACAGTTTTGACCTGGACAAAACAGCATTCTGCTGGAAACTGTGTCCAGCCACTGCCTGGGACTGAACATATCACAGACTATTCTCAATAGGCAGTTTAGTCTCAGACACCTTTTGGGGTTTTTGTTGTTGATGGGTTTGTGTGTCAGCTTCATGCCCACTGGGAAGACTAATTTCTTCCGACATAACCCAAAAAATTGCTTCAACACAGCCTGCCTGAGAAATTTTGCTCCAAGAAGAGAATCGCTCCCTTTTAGCCAGTAGACAGTCTCCAAAAATTACTTTAGTTATTATCTTGCTCCATATCTTTGTAACAAAGGCTCCTCCAAACAAGAGAAGTCCAGGCTGGAGTCAGAGGTCTTATTATATCAAAGTACTGAGTTGTAGATAATTTGCTGCTTTTCTGGTTTTCAATCTCTTCTTCTGTGTAGAAGAATGCCTCCAGTAACAACCTTCACCGTATCCTGTAGGCTCTTCTGTAACAGGTAAAGTCTAAATCAGGGAGAAAGAGGTTGTACTAGAAAAAGGAATCCTGCTTTGGAGCAAAGGGAAAGAAAAATATAACAGCAGGCTCAGCTGAACCATGGAAATGCCTGCTTAGCTAGTAAGCCTGTTGATGATTGAGCGTAAGAAGCTTTTTGAGGCAAAACTAGATGCAAAGACCCAAACTTTGCACAACAGCACTGACGTGCAGCAGGGTTCCTATACTTAAAGGTAAAGAAATAAGCAGAATTTCATCTAAGATACCATTTCAGGAAGTATGTAATGTAGGGCAAATTAACTTAAAAAAATAAAAAGTCAGAGGCATAGAGATTAAGCAATTTGGCCAAGCTCACGTGAGATCCATGGCACAGCCAAAGTCTTTGTTCATTTCCTCAGTCACTAAAACAGCTTTGCTTTTCTTCAGCTGTAAAATTCCAGCCGTTAAAATTAAGCAGCAATGCCAACATCAGTAGTACTATCATCATCGAGAGCAGTAATTCTCTGTATAAACAATATCTCCTCCCATCTTTGGCTTCAAAACATGTTCATTTTAAGTCAGAAAGGCAGAAGCAGCTACTTGAATGTTTTGTACCTAATTTGGCCTTCAAATAAGCAACAGACCAGAAGAGTGATGGTATTACTGCCTGAACACAGGCATTAATCAACCAAATGCCTTACTGTATTCAAAAAACTGAGTTTTGAATTAAGCTTAGATCTGAATACAAAGGTTACGAAATTTTAAAACAACAAATTGCACATGAGACTTTGTAGCAAAGAATGCATGTTGCTTCCAAAACACAAACCAAGCTTTTAAATATTACACATTATCAGCAAAGGACAGAGTGTTTGATCTTTGTTCTCTCCTGTATCCTAACATTTGATCTGACCTCAGAGAAATGAACTCACTACATAACAAGAGAATTTCATTCTACATTATACATTTCTAATAAGTCTCTTAGTGCAAGTGAGACCTTAACCCAGAAACCAAACGATGAGACCAAGGGAGCTAATTATATGTACTAAAAAAAAATAATCTAAAAATCATTTTAAAAATGCAAAAAGTTGTGGACTTGTACAGAGGCAAGCAGGGAACTTGCACAGTCCTGCTTACAAGTACTGCTACACTAACTTATTCCTCAATAGGCATTTCATCTTTGAAGTGCCAAAACGCTTGAATTGCGTATCTGTCTTTGCCTTGTCCATCATTCGAGAGAAAAACGCCAAAGCTTCAATCTTTCAACAACAGTAAAGCAATTCTGCAAGGCCTGCCCCTCCCACACTGAGGGAGCAGAGGCTGCTCCACCAAGAGCCAAGGACAGCTAGTCCTAGGGTGGCCACAAGAGGCTGTGCGAGAACCACGCAGAGCCCTCCCAGCAAAGGCTGAACTCTGATCCCAGCACGCCACCGCTCTGAAATGCTGAGCAAGTACAAAAAAAACCTGACGCGCTGTTTCCATAGTGCCACATCAACTTACTTGCGAGACCGCAGCTGAGGCTACGTGCATTCAATTCTTCTCAGATGCATTCACAGTTAGTATTGGCCCACAAAGTTTACGGAAAGATCAGTGTGTAATCTGCTCTGAGCACCAGAGCAGCCCAAGCAAGGTACTGTTAAAAACATCTCAACTATAACAAAAACTGCTTAATCACCCCCTCTGCAAATAAATACTCCTCATTATTAGCTTTGAAACCTGTTTTTGAATGTTAAAGTCAGTACAATACAAAGCTCATGAGTAAAATGACACCAGTGTCCAGGGGGATGTCATCTTGGGCTTCTCCGAATATCACATGTCTCTACTGGCTGGCACTTTTTGGAGATGGACTGCAGTACAAACTGGTTTTGCATGGTAGCCTCCACATTTTTATTTTGACCAGTCAACAAAGCACAGGAAGAGATAGGAAGGTGAAGAAGTGTAAGCACCAAACAAAATAGTACTAAAAGGTTCTCTCACCCAATTCACTGTTGTCATCCACCAAAATAATTTCATGAAGAAGGTGTGCAGGAGTGCGATCCAGGACACTATGTACTGTGCGAAGCAGGGCAGAAAGTGCTTCGTTATAGAAACAGATAATAACACTGGCAGATGGCAGATCAGAAGGGTAGGACTTCTCTCTACACCTACAAACAGAAATAGAGTAGATATTCTGATATAAAAATCACTTTATTTTCAGTGGGATTTCCATAGGGCTAGGTCACTACCGAAACATCATAAATAACAAGCAAACGTTAAGTGTGTAGGAAGAAAGCCTAATTTGAACATAAAGAGCCCAGGCAAATAACTTCTATAGTAGGGCTCAGCATAGTAAGTTACTCTCCACATAATACAGGCTTAAAATTAACATTGCTACTTGTTAGAAAACAGAGGATATGATGGATTGAGGTGGGAGTGAGAATGACAGATCCTTAAGACATAAACAAGAGAAAACACTAAGGGCTTGTTTCAGCTGTCAAAATACTGTCTAGTACCCTTGGGTAGCTCAGACATGTAGAGAAATGGCAAATATGACATAAGGCCTACAGAAAACCCACAACTTTATTGGCCAGCAGCTGGAGAGGAGGTTGAATATCCCAGAATACCTCCAATGGTGCTAAATACCTGTTCAGAGGACAGAGGTTGGGATTCAGCCTGCAGATTAAGATGCTTAAGTCTAGTCACTGCTGTCGCTGGAGTCCAGATAGCATTCAGATCACCCAAAGGCTGACAAGTGCATTTTGTCAGCTGAAGAGTTTTGTATGCTCCATTAACTGTATTGAATGGTTCTCTGCTAATTATAATAAAAGCAGAGACAACTGACTAACATGCAGCTATCTAAATTTAAACATCTTAATCTGCAAGCTGAGTCCCACTCAAAGCAAATTTTGTCCCTACTTCTAACACAGCACGTTATCACAGATTAATGCCATTTGAAGATGCCAGGCATGATGGAATCCAATAAAAATAAGAAACTACAAATGAAACCTCAGAAGTATACAAGAAAACTCTTCATTGACTTGGAATGAACTTAGCTCTTGGGAGAGACATTACAGCAAGTACGATTCATTACATTTACCCACACCAGAGAAACCACTAGAAAAACAGATGCAGCGCTATTTATTTTTCAATTCAATCTTGAGTTTTTTTGTTGTTTTTACAGTGGTGGTTTCCTCCCCCACATGCATCAGACAGATTATAGGAAAAAAAATCTGCTTTTAATAGAAAGTATTCAGAGTGGTGCAATCCAGATACCAAGCAAGGACTTTAACTAAGAAATAGAGAGCCTTTGTCATCAGTCGTTCTTCTGTCTTCTCCTCTGTAGGCTTACAACAAATGTGAAATAGTACGAGTTGAAAGTCTCTCATTAACTTGGGCACTGAGTTAACTTTCAAAGGTACCAAACAGAATTATATCATCTCTTGTGGTACAGTACTGAGTATCTTAAAGTGAAGCTTTAAAAAATAAAAATGTTATAGCATGCGTTAAGTAACTGAGTACACAGCTAGCAAGATAAAAGAGACATAGGATGTGTAATCTTAGTATCGCTGGAAAGAAAGTTTGATTCCTAGGTCTTTTCCCCATTGACTTTTACTTAAAGTATTATTTTGGGGATCTCGTTTCTATCAAAATAGCTGTCTGCCAATCCTACTACTCACAGAAATTAAATTAATATGATAAAAGTTTGAATAAGTATATATCCAATCTGGTTCTTCATTAAGCATTCTTAAAGTGAATTAAGGATCTGGAAAAGAGACCTTTGCTTTCAGGGAGTAGCAGTCTGTGTTTTTTCCTGGAGCCTGGTTCCTGTGGGGCTTTACCTATGACATAACTTTTCCAGCTTGCAAAAATTTTATCTCCAGAAACTACATTCAGTCAAAAAAGACAGCAGAGACCAAAAAATACAAATCCTGACCTCAAGCACTCCTGTTTAAATAGCTGAAAATCTGCCTTCATCAACACAGGAGGCTGAAAGAGTATCTAACAGAAATGTAATACCAAAAATGTTAAATACGACATCAGGTATAATGTAAGAAGTCCTTGAGCACATGAAATTATACCATGTTCTCTCCAAAAATTATTACATACTTTGTATCTCTTGTATCAGGCACCTCCCTGTGGTATCCCAGCCGATTACTGATAAGCATATTGAAAGCATGCTTCTGATAGCCCAAGTCTCTGACTTCCTGATCTTCTTCATTAAAAATCATTCCTGCAAAAAAACATGACAAGATCAGTTAAAAGGCTCAAAAATATCTTTTGGAAACAATCAAGGATTGAAACGTATGCTTTAACCTCCCCTAACACCCATTATGTTCATCAAAAATCCCTCTTGATTTTGTAAAGTGTATTTTTGCACAGCTATGTTACCCCTCACAAATAGGTAGTACTTATGAGTAGCCCTTGCAGCTATAATAAAATGAAATAATTCTCCAAAGACTGATGGCTCCATTCTATTTATTGCCTTACCAGACACTCCCTTCACTTAAATGGCCTCTAATTCTTCACCCCACCTAAAAAACAGTATCAAACAAGCAACAAGACTTTGGCACAGAATGCATCAGCATCTACCCATACAGATGAAGAGTCCGTAATGGGATTTTTGAGAGAGAAAATACATTTACAATGGCAGAAAAGAAACCCTCACAATAGCAGCTCCAATTTCATGCAGTTTTCTCCAGTCTGCAGTAACATAAAAATAGCCTTGAAAAAACTGTAAATTTCTTGTTTATATCACCGAGGACTTTGACAGCAAGTAAAATAGCAACAGAGCTAGCTGTTCCTCTATTGATTATTTTAGCAGAAGCATCAACTGTTGCTGAGCACAGTGGAGCAGAGGCAGGAACTGCTGGTTTAAATAAGTACACTGCTAGAGGCCAAGGTTGAAATCCTCAATGCCATCTTGCCTACCATGCGTGATTCAGTGCCATGGGCTTCTCTGTCACTCAGCCATATACTCACCAGTGTGAACAGAAACAAAATATTATCATAGAACTGTTTAGGTTGGAAAAGACCTTTGAGATCATTGGGTCCAACTTAGCACTGCCAAGTCCACTACTAAACCATGTGGTGCTTCACTCAACTCTTCCACAGAAAAAAAAAGGAGGGAGAGGAGGAAAGTGGTAGCCACCAGCTGTGTCTGCTACCCACTTCTGCAACAATTCAGGTAGCAGAGCAATGACTTTTTATTGTCTCTGTTCTGCTGGATGCACAGAATAAGATGCCTATGTCCTCTGCAGCTATTATCAAGCTATAGAAGCTATTTCACTGAAATTTCAGTACAAGAAACGAGCAAGGATCATGTAATTTATCTCCTTCCACCTTGCCCATCACCTCTATATGGTTCAAAATCTCCAGAAAACAATTAACAAGGGGGTTCCTTATTCACATAGTCCCATACATCCAGGATAATATGTTTCATAGAATCATAGTCTAATTTAGGCTGGAAGGGACATCTGGCCTAATCCCCTGCCCAAAGCAGGTCCAACTAGATGAGGCTGGAAGGGACATCTGGCCTAATCCAAAGCAGGTCCAACTAGATAAGATTGCTCAGAACATGTCAAGTTTTGAAAGCATCCAGTACCCTCCAAGGATGGAGATTCTATCACCTCTTCATGTCCCTGTTCAAGTATTTGGCCACCATCACACTGAAAATGCTTTTCTTCTTATCTAATAGAAATATCCTCCTTGCTTTAATTTCTTATCATAATCCCATGCATGTCCAGAAAGAGCTTGCCTCTATCTTCCCTACAGCCTCCCATTATGTTGCTGTTGACAGCGATGGAATCTCACCCCTTAGCCTTCTTTCTAAGGCAGAATAAACCCAGTCCTCTCAGCCTCTCTTCATACCTTGTGTTCTCCAGTTTTCAACAGCTATGCAAAAGACAGCTGAGCTTAAGCCCAGAGAAAATGAGATGGTTAAAAAACAGAACAGAAGAAAAGATCATTAAAAAAGTTTTTAAGCTTTCTTCCCTTTCAGACAAGTAGTCCTGGTTGGCCTTCAGAGCGCAGCTCTGAACAAGTAGTCCTGGTTGGCCTTCAGAGCACAGCTGTGTCCTATCAGTTGTGTTTCAGCAACAAAGTCTACCCATAGGTACAAGATGATCTTCTAGAGGGAATTCTGTGAATCCACATTCCCACTATTTGCATTTCCCACCATGTCACTTTTAGTCTTGAATACAGCAATGGCAATGCGGCTGCACTATCAAACACCTCAAGGGTAGACACCTTGACATTTGTGCAGGACCAAGCGGGAAGTGCTGGGTAGTGACATCTGCAAAAGACGTGGGATACACCCACATAGTGTGTCTTGTGATGACTGATGCTATCATGTTCATGGAAGAGTACTACCAAGGAGGATATGCTGCATCGCAGGAGCAGGGTTCACAGTGGCAGTGCCACTCTTCCAGCACCAGCAGTCTAAAGGGGTAAGTCAGTCCTCCTTTGAAACACATGCATTTCCAAAGTAAGGTCTAGGTCTCCAGCTTGTCAATTCAGACACCCACCTCAATCATTTTTGCATACTCAGTGCCACAGTAACATTGTGCCACTGGGTCAACTTAAAACATTTTCTTCATACAAAGCACAAGGTTAAGAAACACATACCAAATGTTTCATTCGACAATCCATCCGTAGCCAACCACTACCTACTTTTTTCTGATCTTCTAAATACAGATAAGAGGAAGTGCTAATATTTTTAGCACATTCTTATGAAGAACAATATCCAAAAAAGCAAGCAAAATGCTTGAAAATTTTCAGTTCAAGCAGCAAATAAAAGCCCTTGGAAAATAAGGGCTTTGCAATCGAATCATCAGTTTAAGCTTTACTTCGGCAGCGTTATGTGGCTATCACAGATTAATAAAAGACAGATTGTCCTACCAGATGACAGTTTGTCTTTGGCTGTCGTATGCCAACTTTCTTTTCTTTTTTTTTTTTTGCTTTGCATTTTTATTACTGCCCTACCCTAGATAGACAGGAAGCCCTTTCCTGCAGCACCTGATCTAATTCTAACAGAGCGCCAGCCGTCTCCTGATGATTCATGTAGAATTTATCCTGGCACTATAATTCCTCTTGGCTTTCACCAACCAAACCAGTCACTTGGTTTGAAGATCAAGGGACTTCTCAGTTAAAAAGCTCCGATTTCTTTCCTGGCCCATACTGAATAGTTGGAAAGAAATAGCCACCTCTGGACTGGCCTTCACCTCACTTGGCTCTCATACCTTTTGCAGTGAATTGATAAACATTTAGTAATGCCACAGGGCAACATGAATTGGCATTTTTCCTACATACTCACACAGGTCTAATGACCAACTCAGAAACTGAAGTTTGGTAAAGTTCTATAAATTCTTGAAGCTGGTGATACAGCATTCATCCAAAGTAACGACAGAGGACTTCAATCAGATATGAGTATTAAACTCCCGGCCATGAAGGGTACTACGCCGTAATTCCCAAAGCAGCAGACACTGATACCACAACACTCAACATCTGCCTCCAGACTTAAAGCAAGTTTGCAGGCCAGTATGCAACATGCCTCAGTTTCCATATCTGAACATGACAGCAGACACTGAGCTGCACGCAGTTAAATATACAAGCAGTTAAATATACAAAGCATTTTAGTTTGGAAGAAAAACCCAAATCATCTCATTGATGAAATATGCTCCAACGAAACACGCAGACCTTTGTTGGTGCAAAGTAAGCAGGATTTGGCCCTAACCACTGTCATCTCAATAAATCTTTCACTGTAATTTGTCCCACACACATTTTTTGTAGATGATTTCATACTCCAAGGATATTCTCCAAATCAATGGGTCCTCTTCATTGTGTATTGTTATCAAGCTATTATTTTATTACTGCATATGAGTAGAGTTTTTCTTTGTCTAATAAAAGTTCTTGTATTTGAGCCCAATCAACATAGGAGTAAGACACGAAACAAGCATACACTGAACCTTCCAAAGGTAAGAACTACACCTTGCTATAATCCAGTCGTCCTCATTAGCACTTACACAGCACAGCTGTGAATGTTAGGAATAGTGTATTTTGGATTAAACATAATAGAATACATTTGAAGTAATTCCTAATGAAGAGAGCCACTAGTACCACCTGCATTTAACAAACAAAACTACTTCATTACACAATTTTCCCTGCAATCCTTTAAAAAAACAAAACAAACAAACCTTACTATCTCATTTCTTCTATTGTTTTAATAATTTTGGCACCAAAATCACACTGAAAGCACTGAAAATTGCTTACCCATTTCAGGAGAGAATTCTACCTCCCCTTTAACTGGGTCCTGGACATGATTTCCAAGAGGATTTCCTATCTTACTCTCTTTCTGTTGCAATTCAGGTATATGGACAGGCCCCCGCGTAAAACGGGGGTAGAATTTTTTTGGAAATGGCCTCTGAGGTTCCAGCCCCTTGACGGGCACATTCTTGAGGGATTGGTTCTCTTCACTGAAGTTGAAATAAACAAAGAGCAGAAGCGTCCAGGTCACAGATGTGAAAAGGCACCCATAGCAGAAATAGCGAAGTGTGACACTTCCCATTGTAGACTTAGCATCGTTGAGGACCCATTCTTAATTACCTGAAAGAGAGTGAAAGCACACATTTTGAATGCTGCCTCTTACCTCATCAGGTCTATACATTAGGAAATGCATTCTATAGGTTGCTCTTTCATTAAATGATTTTTGGAACTTAAATTTTCAGCATAGACCTTAAGAATGAAATCCCTTTTCACTTTCCCATTCAAAAAATAAACATGACCAGTTTGCACAATCTCTGTAGATACTACTGCTTTAAAACATGAAGCAAACAATCACTAGAAGCCCAGTGACACATGACAATTAAAAGTAAAAGTGATTAATTTTTCCTCATAATAGTTATATAATTATCTCTCTTCCACAACAGTACATTCCTTGTATGCCTGCATTCATTTAAACATATCACTATTTAATTAAATGTATTACACACAGGGAACTGATTCTTCACAGAATGGTTAAGGTTGGAAGGGACCTCTGGAGGTCAACTTATCCAACCCCCTTGCTCAAGCAGAGCCACCTTGAGCCAGTTGCCCAAGAGTATGTCCAGACATGTCCATTTTTGTAGTTCAGGTCCTATCCTAAAACATGGAATAAGAGAACACAGACTCAAAAAGCTACATAGTTCAGTCCTTCTTGCCCCAAATTTAGGAACAGCCATCATGAGCATCCCAGAAATTTCAGAAATCATGGGGTACAATTTAACATCACAAAGCACCAAGAGAGTCACATGTACAGATACTCTACTCTGCAGAAAGAAAGGAAGCAGATACAGGCTAGAGAAAGAACAAAAAGGTCCAAAGTAATTTACTGGGTTCCTGCAGGTTTCTGCAGACTCCAGAAGCACTTCCATACTCCCTGGAGAAGATGCCTACTTAGAGCTAGAAGGAAGCAACCTAGAGTTTTACTTTAGGCATCCATCCACTAACACAATTTCCCCAAGCTATATTGAAAATTAATATCGTAAGCAAATCCCCAAAGTGAAGCACAAGAAGTTGGTGATAACATTTTATTTATGGCCCAAGAGAATCAGGTAAACTTTTCAGAGTTTCTCAAATCTAAAAAAGGCTCCAAAAAAAAAAAATAATCCCAAAACTACACAGCTCAGTTCCCAAAACCGAGAAAAACACTAACTCAAAGAATTAGATTTCTCTCACTATCTAATCACAAAAAATTCTTTGCATAGTAACAAAAAGTTAGAAAACTATTTAATCACCTTTTAATTAGCAAAACATTTGTTTTAAGAAATTAAAGTATTGGGGTAGGAGTCAAGGGCTTACGCTGATGCATTTTTCAGACTTCTCAAAAGTCAGAAACTACCAGAATTCTTCAGGTCAGTCTGGCAAAGAGCAAACATTTATGAGTACAAACAGATTATTCCCTTCTTAATATGGAAAACTACTAAACAGAGGTAGAAGGCATTCACGATCCCAAAGAAACCTATAAAGATCCCACTTATTCTGGCAATGTGATTCGGAGTCCTAAGTGACTTGCATCCAAAAGGAATACATGTCAAAATTCAAACTCATATTTCCCAGACTTCAGCAGGTCATTGTCTCCCTTCCAAAAATAAAATATCCAAAAAGTAAAATAAAGCAAAAAAATCCCCAAACCTTCCAAAAAATAAATTTACCCATTAGTCTTACCATGTCAAACTCCCTCACTTCTGCAAGGCAACAATCTACACAGCAGTTAAGCCCAAAGAGCTTAAAAAGGTCTTAAACGGTGTTTAAATCTCATACTGACCCTGTGCATAGAGACAAATTGTATGCTCTGTGAAACAGGCTCTTTCTCTAACACTGTCACACAGAAATCTTGCCGCTTAACTGTAGGCCATGAAACTAGTCAGGCAACAAATGCACTGGGGGTAGAAGTGATTTAAAAACCCCTCATTCTAGCTAGCAGAATGGGTTTACCAGTTGGAGAGGTACAGACCACCAATCCCCAATGCCTTATTCCCTGTGCGACCAGTGGTCAGTGATAATAGCAAGGCAAATCCAGGCTCAGGAAAAGAATGCAAGGCTGCAAAGGAGCAAGATTAGATAAACAGTTATATCCTCTAATTATAATAATTCTTCTTGCCAGACAGTCTGAAGACAATTAATACTTATCCATAAAAGCAGATCTGAGTGCTTGCCAGGGTTTTTTTGCACAGCCACAAGGAGGTCATCTGCTCTAAGACTTGTCCAAGCCTAATATACGGCTCCTCAAAACCTGCTAAAGTTGGTTTTCTATTCACTATGGTAACACAGACGCACAATCCTAACATCATGGCACATGCACTTACATTGTGGAAAAGAATTGTTCTAATGAGATAAAAATTACTATAAAAGAGAAGGAACCTCCTCATTTCAGACCTGTTTAAGGATACATCTATGCTGCAGCCTGCACAGGAAAATGAAAGATAACCCTTGCTATCTCAGGTAACAGCAGGAAGACAGGCACGCAGAACAGAATTCATCACGGACTAAGTATTTCCCCAGCTTTTTGCATCTCTTTTACAGCTCAGAGCTCAACCTTTCCGCTGCAGCACTTCTAGCACACTCAAGTTAAAGTTTGCTGTGACTGACATCAGCCATACTCAGATTAAAGAGGAAGGGATGAATTAGTAATCACCAGAGTGCAAAGATTGCCTTGCGCCCTTTCCCTCTCCAGAAAGCCCTCTGACCAGGCTGAAAGCACACACTTGGTTACTGTTACAATGGCAATAAATGCAAACCTCAGAGGGATGTAATTTCCACATGCTCCTTGCTAGAGCAGAACCATTTCACTTCCTTTACCCCTCTTTCACTGTTTTGCAGTTTTGTAGAAGGATACAAAGGTTGAAATACTGCACCTAAATCAAATGACAAAAACTCCACAATGCAGAAAACTAGGCCCTTTCAATAGCTTGCTATTCAACCAAGACGTTTGGTAATACATTTGGCAGGAAAATACAGACTCACTATTTTCTTTAAGTAGCAAATGTTTTGTTAGACACTTACTTCTGAAGGCAGAACAGAAAAAAATTAAACCCTGCCTATGAAAAGCACATTGAGGCTTATTAGTTTACTTTATTCACTAACACTGTCCTATGGACGTGTGGCATTCACACAACCACTGTCCTATCGATTTCAACCACTTCTACCACTTAAGCGGCCACAGAAGTCACAATCTGCGTCAGAGCTGCACACTCCAGTTTCAGACTGACCATGACTTCTCACAGATGTGCTTTAGCAAAGAGGCCACAGTAGATTTTCAAGTCCTAAGCAATGCCAGTCCTGCTTGGGACCTGCCCTGAAGAACCAAGAGAACCTTTCCAGCCCTATATATACAAAGTACAATCACATCAGTACATCTCCACCTCTCCTCAGTATACCAGGAAACAAGTATCCCCTCACTCATTTCAGCATGCAATGAAAAAATAACCACTTTGATACATACCAGAGGGAGGGAAGACAGAATACTTACACTGGTCACAAGCACCCAGGAGGAAACACTCCGTTCAGAGGCAGCCACTTGTCCCTCCATTCTTACCTCATCCATCTCCCTATCCATGACCTCCTTCTACAAGCCATCTAGACACAGTGAATAAAAGCCTTAGCCTGTCCAGACTCCTTTGTTCTCCAGTTCTGTGAAGTCTCACAAACACGCTTTGCCAATTTACCCAACATGTCTCTGCCTGTGCATGGTCACGATACCCTGATGATTGTCTTAAACATCCATCCTCTCCCAGCTGGTTCCTCCAAGCAGGATTTTGAAACTTAAGCAAAGCCAAGCCATTCTTCCCCACCCACCCCCTTTTTTCCTCTCCTTTTTTTTTTTTTTTTAAACGAAGACAAGCTGTTCCTGAATACAGGTGATGCACAGGATATGCCTTTCAAAACTGAAGTATTAGTATCTTTCTCAGCCCTGATACATGCTGCACAAGAAAAACAGATTATATGTTTTTAACTCAGCAGCTCTAAAGCTCTGCTAATGCAAGCAGAGCTAGCAGGTTTGAACTGTTAGATAGAAACAACTTCAATCAAAAAAGCAGAATTGCATTATCCAGATAATATCAACGAGCTCATAAGAATGATTTTCACATATGAAATAAATACAGTAGAACCGATTCCAGTCACCACTAAATAGTTGTTTAGACAGCTTAGTTAAAACCCATTTCTATTTATTTATACAAATGCATACCAAAATACTAATTGCCATTAAAAAAAATATCTACAATTTAAACATTTCAAGAAGAATTGCTTCATAATACTGTTCCTCAATTACTCGTAATTGAGACTAGGCTTGAAGGGTCTATTGTGTTTCTCCCCTTCATTTCTGAAAAGCAACACAGCTGCCAAAAGAAAGTTTCCAAAATACCTCAAACGATTCTCTTTCCCAAAAACGCATGTAGTGAAGAACATCCAGAATGAGCAGAAGACATTTCCTCCCCCTTTGCAATACAGGAGCTTTCACAGGAAATAATAAATGATAACACCTTGAAGTATTTTACAAGCATTCATTCACATACACAACATCCTAGCGATACACGGGAGCTTATGGCTGTTCGCAGAGGTATACTTTGGAATCCACAGATATTAACATGACAAACACAAATCATTCAAGGTGGCAGCATCTCCTGCACCAGGAAATTACAATTCATTTTGGAAGCAACAAGGGTGACCAAGAAAGGAAAAAAAAGATTATCTTAGAAGCTGCCCCAATCAGCATCAGCTCAGAAGAGACCAAGACTGAAAGGCACAGTGTTCTGAAAATTTCTAACCAAATATTCTGTGTTTCAGTCTCTCTCTTGTTGCTCTGTTTTGACTGTCATATATTTATTGCCTGAAAGTTTTCAGACTTTGGCAAAGCCTTGGAACAGAGTTTGCAGACCCACATGCCAGAAACACCAAGAGTAAAATACTCCTCTCTAATTTCCATGAATTCCAGTACAGAAGTCTCAGTTCCTTGCACAAGTAGTAAATCATTGATTTTTATTTTTTTTTTTAAGAGAACTATAAAAGTTAAGTATTAGTAGCTTAGTAAAAGTCTCTGAAAGTCAATCAATTGCAAAGCTAAAAAAAAAAAAAAAAAAAAAAGAAAAACCACTCCAGGAGCATACCTGCCAGATTTGAGCTTCCGTAATTACTGTGCCATACTGTTTTCCATGTTGCACCAGCTTCTTGTAGGATCCTTACACCACCAGCATGACATTCATTTCATACATCAAACCCAGTAATATTTACATTAATTTAATAATTGCCCCAACAATGACACAACTCTGTTCTCCCAGACAGCCTGGGACAGCTTGTCATTAGTAACCTGTGCAGCTCTAACTAACACTGGCCCAATGTGTTAGCCTTCAATATTTTTAATGAAAGAAAAAATGTCAACCACATTTCACAATATTTTGGCTTAAAGAGCAAAAGTAGCTACAGGCTCTATGACCAGCCACTGCTTAAACACTGACATCTGCTTGGATTAACCTCAGTTTAGTAAACACACCGTATGACTAGATATTTCATGACTGTGCCAAAACTCATGTTTGTCAGAGGTCAAACAGAGGATCAGATTAGCCTCAAGATTTTTGAAATAGGAGTAAGAATTATTCGAGAAAACCTTAAAGTCTGCTTGTAGTTTTTCCAAGAACAGCTTTTCTTCATAAAAAAAAAAAAAAAGAAAATTAAGACAGAGGTACAAGTCATACTACTCAGATTTCCTGCAAGACTGCCTGTGTATTTTGGACCTATATTAAGGGAAGGAACAGATGTGTATAATCTTCATTTTTAAAGAGCATTTTAGTTAAAAAAAAAAAATCATTAAACTAATTTTATCTTTCTACAGAATATCAGGATAACTTGCTGCATAACCTTCTACAGATACTTTTAATGTTTACTTAGTTACTTATTTTGGGGGGGAAAACCCCAAGGAGATAAAGTAACATTACTTAGAAATGCAATTTTGCTCTTTTAATAGCCTTAACTCTTTCTTGGCCTCCAAGATGTTATGGCTACCATTGCCCTCCTTCCACCAGCATGAACAGGCTTTCCTATTTTCTTGTTGAATCACTAGCAAACAGCAGCACTAACAGTACAATGAACAGAGGCCAGATTAGGAAGAAGTAGCACTCCAGTAATACACTTATCACACAGAGATGCCATTCACAGTAGCTTCCGCACATAGACAAGAATATTTTTTTTCCAGGCATTGCAACCAGTCTTAAGGGAAAGTCACAGTTAACCAGCAAGATGAAAAAGGGACACCTTAGGCAGCTTTTGTTTCAGGCTCCAACACACATCACTAGGAGAGACATCCATTGAACATACATTCAGAACAAAAGCCAGAGATATTTCCAAATAAAAGCTTAGTGTTTCATGTGCTCCAGAAGCTTAAGTGCCAACCCAATTTAACTCCTTATAAAAAACCTCTCCTACTGGATTGTTTTAGCACTAAGTTGGACCTACCTGCCAGTTTGTTTTTAATTAAACACAACCATTAATTTTTGACCTTACAGAGGGGATGGGTCATTGCACTTTATGAATTAAGTGGCTATTTTTGACATGATATAGGCAGGTAACTACTCATGTAAAGAAAGGTTGGGCCTACAGGAACTTACGTCGTGACATTCAGCAAGGACAAATGCTAAGTCCTGCACCTGGGACAGACAAACTCCCCGGCCGCTGACACAGCCTGGGGAACAGCTCTGCAGAGAAGGACCTGAGAGGTCTGGCTAAACACAAGCCAGCAGTCCGCCCTTGCAGCAATGACAGCTGACAGCATACGGGGTTATCAACGGGAACACAGCCAGCTGACTGAGGGATGCAATTACACCACCCCACACAGCACTCACAAGACCACAGGCATAGTACTGTACCGAGCTTGGGATTTGCCAGTACAAAACAGACATCAGTAAACTGGAACGTGTTCAGTAGAAAGCCACCAAGATGGTCATAGGCTGGAACACTTGCCCTGTAAGAAGCTGAGGATGCTGGGCTTCTTCAGCCTGCAGAAGAGACAGCTTTGGGGGTACCTAATAGAAGCCTGCAACTACCTACAGGGATGTTATCGAGAAAACAGAACCAGGTTACTTAAGTGAGGTGCAAGGTAGGAGAATGAAAGAGTTAAAAAAGACTAATATAACTGCAGTCACAGCAACCCTCATTCACAGAAATATACTGCGGACCATAGGCTGTCCTCTTGCATAAGATCACTGTTCCCATTCATTTTAATGAGATGACACACTAAGATCTATTTTTAATTAGCCTCTGTAAGTCACTTCTAAATACAACTTTAAAAGCTTTGCAAGCCAACAGTTTAGTCATTTCAGCACAGCTATACAAATCCATGTCATACCACCAAAAAAATCATCCCGAAAAGAATACAATATTTTAATCAACACTTTACAGATAAATAATCTTGAAATAACAATAGTGTTCATTATACTTTATAGATAAGGAAAGGCACGTAGATAGAGTACTTGCATGGATTGTTGAAGACTTAAACTATACTATGAGTATACTAAGTCTGAAAAGCATTAAGTGTTATAGGAAAAAATTAAAAATTCATCTTCTTTATGTCTTTAGGTTCTCACCCCTCACTACTTTACCACTGTCAAATGACTCACTTATATACTCATTTGTATTTCAGTTTTGGACTTTAACCAGTGATGTCTAAATATTGCATACCATCATTTCTAAGTTTGTGGACTATATATTGAAACGCCTCCTCTCGGAACACAACTTTGCTTATCAAGCTTTTTGCAATTTCTCAGCTCCAGTAAAAAGGCTTTTCTTAGCAAGCTGTCATACCCAGAATGAATACAAATACTTTAGCATTTTTATAATAAAAATGTGAAGTTCCTTCTTTATCCGCCTCACTTTAAAATTTCTTTAAGGAAGCATTTGAAATGATCTTCTGCATTAACATCTTTCACTTCTTTGTCTACAGCACATACAAGTTTTTTCCTTACTGATAAAGGACACCTTTCTCCCCACATAATCCTCCTCTCCAATGGGTATTTCACAAGGGTTCTCATTTAAGGACACAATTTTAATGGAAAAAGCAGTTACAAGTTTTGGAAAGAAGTTTCATAAGAATCAGGTTCTCATGTTAACAAACAACAGAAAAGAACATCAGTTTTAGTTACAACCAACACTGCATCAAGAAAAGTAACTTAATAGTCCAGTCTGATTAGAGAAAGCAAGTACACTTGGATTAGAAACATGAGCTTACCAAAATCCTAGTGCTCAATACTGAGTAAATAAATGCTATACAGTAGACAGTTTCATACTGCTGCAGTGTCCTCATCCTCATCACCACCAGCCCCCCCACCCCCCCAAAAGCTCCTGGTTTCCCAAAGCACAATTATATGCACAGAATTTTATCATCTATCCCCCCAAACAAACGTTGCACCGTAGGGCTGCTTAGCTGGATGTTACTTTAAGTCATCTGGCACATAAATACACGCCATGCCATTCACAGAGTCCTAAAAATACCTTCTTCCTTTTCGTTGCTAATAAATACTTTATTCCAATTGAAACAGTGAGATTTTCCTTTCATTAGCAAAATCAGTTCTCAAGGAAGCCAGAACATTCATGTACTGTCTCAAAAGAAAGATGCATGCATTTTGTAATACAGCCCTTTCTTTTTCACATATAGCTTAGAAAACAATAAGATTAAAAAACTCACACTGGACAACTTCTTTTTCAATGCATCTCTCTCACTTTAAAGACCCATGTATCTAAATATTAGTTTAACAACCCTGAAGCACTACATACAGTTGCAAAATGTAAGAGAGCTTACAAGGTCAGCTACACACAAGTAAGCTGCATAATACCTTTCCTAAATGTTTCAAATCTCCTTAGCTGTTCCTTGCATTTTATGTCTGCAAAGCTCACCAAAATAACAGTAAAAAATACAGATGCATGCAAAATAACTAGGTAAGACACACTTCTACATGAACAGCTGAACAGAAGAACGCTCACCTTTTTCCAGAAGAGTCGGCACTAAAGAAGCAGTGCAAGGTTACATAGTGAAAACACATTTACTGCAGTAGCAGTCAAATCCAGTTGGTGTCTTCATTCTCAGTGAACAATAAAACACTGAGCCTGAAACTTAACACTTTGTTGCTGAGTACTGCTTGCAAGTCCTAACTCGGAATGGGGTAACAAACACAAGCTTCTCTATGACAACAGGCTAATTTGGATGGGTCTTAGGACATAAATGCTGCAAGGTTATTTCTCATTTCACTGCATACACTGCCCCGAGAGCACCGATCTATTTTCCTCTGTTTGGGGTTTTTTCCTACCTCTTGTTTTTTTTCTTTTTTTTTTTTTAACTGCTGCATGATCCATATGGATCTGGCAGCATAAACAAGAGTGGTCATTTTACTGCCACTCGCTAGAGAAGCATAACCAATCAGTGTATTCCTAAGGCATACTTCATCAAAGTATCAATGGATTAGACCATAGTAATGCTAGAGAAAACGATCATTAAGTTGTATACAAATTTCAATTCTAAAAATTCCTTTACTCCTCATTTTCCAAATCACTAGTAATTTTATTAAAATTCCACATTTTGACTGAAATTTTGTAGGTACGCTTTCTGTTCATCTTAAGAAATTTTCATCAAAAGTGCTTTGGGCTTTTTTTCCAGTCTTCTACAAGCAAAGTGAAAACACATTTTCCAATTCTAAAAAAAAAATAAAATTCAGACTTCATTTGTACAGACCTCCTGCCAAAAAAGCTGCCAGCTAATTCAGCAACAAAACAGACCTCACTGAAGTACTTTTGAGTGGGACAGTGAAAACTGGGGTTGACCGGTCTCAATTTTAAACCTGTGACTGCTGAACAAGGACACTGCATTTTGCACAAGTTTTTTCTGCAAATCCCAGTTCTGAAGTTAGCTCCAAGCAACCACAATCCACTTGTGCAGAACTCAGTATTGAAATCTACAGCTATATACAAAAAAAAAAAAAAAACCCCACAAAAGACATTTGCAAACTCAGACTAGAAACTTTAAAAGACTATACCTGAACATGTTTAAAACACAGAACTGCTGCAATTAAGTTATTATTAGTACTACAGAATTGGAAACTGTCTTAATGAGAATGGTCACATTGCATCTTATTCTACAGCATCAGATTACAGAATTCACAGACCTTCAAGCTTACTCCCCACAAATCATACAAGTCTACTTAATTCCTCTTTATCTGCAGGGTTTTCCTTTCCAATATGCAGAAACTTACATAAAAGTACAGTAGAAGTGCTATTTTTGGATCCCAGACAGGTTACATTCACTTACAGTCAGACATCAGCAATTGCCACAGTGAGACAGCACTGGCCTGTCAGCTACTTGCTGTATGTAGCATCACAGTCCATCCTTGCAACTTAGTTTGGTTAGCCTGGGATCAAACACCTTTACAGAGCCCAGTAACTGATATTAGCATACATAGACATTATTTGGGTTTTTTTTGTTGTTGTTGGGGTTTTTTTGTTAAAAAAAAAAAAAAAAGAGATGGAATGTAGCACAAGAACTGTGAGTGAGGTTAAAACAAGTTACAGTTTAAATCCCCAAACTGCCTCTGATAGGAAAGTATTCAACTCACTCTAAACTGCTCGTGGTTCTTAACTCCTGTTATGTTTCTCCATGCTTATAAGAGATGGCACCATCTTAGAGATTTCGTCAATACATCATGTCCTAACTGATTTTCCTGGGTGGACAGCCATTGTTAAAAAAAGTAGACCTGAAAGAAATACTAAAAGCAGGCGCTGAATTGAATTCAATGTCCATTTGCATTTCTCGTGTCCAGAAACAAAGGTCACTTGGAGTTTTTCACTCCAAGCTTTAGCACAGAGTCCACAGTACCCATGCCATTTGGAACAGCAGAGGCATGGGACTTTAATTTTTCCCAGTGAGGAATTCTGCCTCAGAAAGACAAAAACACCCTGCAATATTCTTGCTTTTGGATCCATTTTCTCAACAGAAGTTTGAAGTCATTTCTGTGCACAAGTTTCTCTCTACTACTCTCGTTTCTCACTTACGTCTCCAGCCATTAATATAAGACAGGAGTCCTAAGGATATACACCTATTAGTGTTCTTGCTTCAACTCACTAACTGAACCAGGACACCTGTGTAGTTATCAGATTGACCCGTGGAACATTCTGGTTAAACTATTTGCTTTGCTACAGATTTTGATGAAATCCTCTGCAACTCACTGTCTAAGCTCCCACCTATAAAAACTGAATGATACGTTAAGTCAAATATATCAAATGTTCCGAGGGCATAATAACCAGAGAGCATACAAATATCAAGCAGAATTCTGGGTTAGAGCAGCAATAATTCATTCCTTCTGCTCCCCCAGCAAGCCTATTTCTAAATTATACTAGCAAACTCTTGTATAGGAAACATTCTCTCTTTTTCCTTTCCTTCACACAATACAGTAATGCTAACAAAGACATACCGTTTCCAGTACAACCATACCTACAGATGGAGTCAATGAAAACACTTTCACTCACATATCTAAACTAATCTAAGCTATCAATTTAATATAAGATTATCTTGCTAAATATTGTATTTGACAATGGGGTACGGAGTGTGCCACATATGTAAGTAAACAGACCTTCTATTAGCATGCTTCTGAAAAAGAACACTTTTGTGGACACTAACTGTCCAAATAAAGATATTTTACACTGTCTGTAAGGAGAGCAAATTTCTGTAAGTTATGCCAAAATTAATTTTCTTTGTCTTTCATTCTCTTCTACATGATCTTACAAACTCAATTCTCTCCTTCTCCAAAAAATTCCCTTTGAGGAAAGAGTTGCAGACCACTCCTTTTCCATCCCCTGTTGGTCTCTTCTACTTATCTACTGCCAATGTTTTTAATGGGAAAACATACTCAGGATTCTGATGTTGAAATCAAGGATGTTGCAACAGAATGAATAGCAGATCAAAAATATATTTTCCCACTTCACTAGGAGCCATGCTTTCCAACACACTGCTAGCACAGAAGGTTAGCGTGCAATCCAAAACTTTCAAGTCTTCTCTTGCTTCACAGATGAAGAGTCTTAGCGTCTGCTGACGCAAGAGATAAGAAATTCATGTTAACTGACAAAATTAAGGTATTCCAAGAAACAGAAAACTAAAGAAAGCACTTCTAGAAAGCAAATTCACTAACAAAGAAAGAGAGAAGTATCAAGAGAGTCAGTGACGTCATTTGTTCTTGATGATACACTCCAGAATTAGCAAAATAGCCAAAATACCTACGTAGATTTATTCATAAGGAGTTGTGTATCAAAACAGGATAGTTTCCTGCTTCCTGGAAAAGGATCTGTTTTAATTAAGGCCACCTCCAAGGTTTAAAGCATCTAATTTAATCCTTGTCTGCACAAGGAAATCTGCACAAGCAACATTTGGATGGTTTTACATAAATTAAAAAGACCTCTATGAACATGCTGCTAACATTCATTAAGCGTTTGCTTAAATCAGTTTGGCACATAGCAATCATTTACTGAGGTACCTTCTTTTAGCGTGCCTCTGCAAGTGTATTAGCTTAACCTGTCAATTTAAAATTCAACTTCTTAAACGGTACTGTGTCTCATAGTTGGAGTCAGGAATGTCAAAAAGTTATTGCAGGTAAGTTGTTACCTCCCATCAGCTGCTCTGCAACATTACTTCATGCACTTACTCCTTCCCTCTTCTGCAGCAAGAGAAGTTATTTTTGTCAAGGTAGCTAGCTCCTTGGCAAAACAGGTTAGAGCATGCACGCAAACAGCGACTGTAGCACAGCTGCTAAGGTATAACTTATCAGTCATGGCAAAGTCACAATCTCAGAAACACAGAACTTGCAATGTCACTACTGCCACAAGAGGGAAAACCACAACAGCTTATCTGCCCCGAATTGAACTTAGAGCCAACAAAGACATCAAAAGACCTACCTGTGAGCAGCAGTGAGTAGTGGGGTCCCTAGCCTGCACACCTATTTCTTGCTCATACTACAAAGCATAAAGCAGGCAGTACGAAGTCCTGGGGTCCCCTGCATTAGAAGTTTCTAACTAGTGCAAACAGTGGAAAAGTTGATTCACCCTTGAGCACTGTACTCCCGTTTCAAACATGCAAAGTATCTGGCTCAAAAAACCCTACACTGCACAAGAAAGGGCTGAGATACAGCACCTCACTCTTACAGACACTTCAATCCATACTTTACATTTTGGTAACACCATCCGCTGTTTAACCTACAGACTAAGCATATTTTTACATCTCCATGAAGGAGTTCAGAAGTTCATACAACAAAATATCTGAAACTTAGTATACTTGAAGTCAACTTCTGATTGAAACAGTATCATCAGCTTCCCAATTTTCCCCCTTTCTGTTGCAGTGTATTTCTAGTTTTTACAGAGTTTTCAGATAAAGTATTTACACTAATTATTACAAAATGATGACTCACATGAGAAACATGCTAAAGCACAGCTGAAGGATGTGGTGGATACTGTAAACTCTAACACAAAATGAGCTGAACAAATGCATTTACTCATGCTGCTAAACACTGGTTTAACAGCCGAGGCCTTTATACTGACTGTACTTTATATATTAACACAGTAGCTGCAACAGCAGATGCATTCATCTCCATAAGCCACCATATGTTTTGAAAAGAAACCATAGATAAGAATCAAGACAGTTTATCTACCTCCTACACTCTAACAGGGATTGAAACACATTTCACCTCTGTAGTATTTTTTGAGAAAGAAAAAAAAAAATCTGCACTTGAAATACATGAGCATACTGTTCCTCTTCCACAGCAATTAACAGTTGTATTGCAGCAAAATAAATGGTACTAAAGAAAATTACTTGATTTTAGGGATACCTGTAACTATAGTATTGCCTAGCCAGACAGATGGAACTGTTAAGAAAGTTGATACACTGCCACAGAGAGGAATGATTGTATTTTTTCCAAATTTTTACCTTTTTCCTTCAGCTGGAAGTCTCCCCTTGCTTCTCTGCTTCAGTAATCAACGCACAGCTGCCACATTGCCAAACTTCACCTGCCAGCTGCTCAGACCACAACCTTTTTACAGTACCTTCTAAGGTAATGTAACTAAAGAAAGAACGATCCTCCCTCTGTTCTTTTCACCCCCACCGTTCACTATTCTTTCTTGTCAGAAAAACCAAAATCCCCGTTTTTACTGTCTGCTTCGATACTTCTAATTTCATCCATTTGACCCACAGTTAGCCCTGATCCACACACATGCCCTATGACTACCGTTAAAACTTTTGTTTCTCTAGCATTTACTATCAGAAAGCATTTTGTATAGGCAAATTTTCAAAACACTAATAATTCATCTTTATTTCCCTTGCCATGCTGTTTCAGGGCTTTATTCCTCCTAAAAAGCTTGAATCACACCTACTGTTATCATCACTATCAAGATGATGAACAGATTCACCCATTCTCACAAACTACTGTCAAACAGCAGCTTATCAGGAATTCTTTCCAATTTTACTCCTATGCATAATGGAGTATCAATTTGCATCCTCTGAGACAAAGTGATTAGATAGCAGAAGACAAGCAACAGGCCCTGAAATCAGCAGTCAGAATCTCTAAACCAGAACACATCACATAGCCTGCTGGCTTCCTCATCTGAGGCTAAGAGATGAAGGCTCATTAGAGCTGCAGTGTTACTTCTTTCCATCCCTGCTGCAGAAGAGCTCCTAAAACTCTGCAGGAGCTTATCTTACCCAGAGATGAGAAAAAGCTTATGCAGAAGGCATGCAGTTCTTCAGAGGCAGTTATACTGGGGGAGGCCAATTGCTTGTTAATCAAAAGCCTCTTATCTGGAACCACCTGGACCTTTATACTGTTCTAAAATGAGGTCTAGAAATCCCAGCCAGACTACTTCACATATGCAGAGGTTCTCTACAGGGTAGCAGGGCAGAAACACACTGTCAGGGAGAGGTTGGTACCGTCCTTTCCTGGGCACAGCCTGCACTTGGATCAGCTTAAGCTAATCAGATATGTCTGGGAGCAGTTTCCTATTACGATGAAATCCATATGAAAGGAAAAAAAAAAAAAACCAAACAGACACTAGATCAGAAAGTATTCAAGAATATTTAATGTCACTTACAGACTACTCTTTCTAAGTAAGGACAGAAGGGATTTGATCTTATGTTGAAATAAACTTTCCAGGAAAAAAAAAAAAGTATATTGGCACAGTGCTGATGATCCTGCCCACCTGCATAATTACTGCACTGGCATCAGGAGATTTCACCATTCCTTCAAACAGAAAGCAATACTCCGGATACACTAGACCAAACAGATAAAGTACGGATTGTTTACAGAGCAACAACAAAGCCAAGTCGCAAGATATTTTTTTCTTTGGAAGAGTAGGGGCTGCACTTTATATCTAGTTATACAATAAAGTTCTGTAAGGTCTACTGCAGCTGCCCTGCAACTGATAGTGAAAAGAAGTCAGGATACAGTTTGGCAGAGATGCCATACTAGACAGCATTAATGTTTTAATTAGTCTCAACTGCAGTTTTAAGGTTGACACCTATGAAGAAGTGAATGACAGTGAAGCAGCTATCTGGAAAGGCAGCTTCTGAACACAGCGTTTGCTTCCAGTGCCCCACTAGAGCAGAGAAGAGTCTGACCTGCTAAGCCCCCTGCTACCAGCAGCACAGAGCTTTTGGTTGCTTTCTCAGCTCGATCTGTTTTCATGCAAACAAGGGACCAGAGGACCTTTCTTTTGCCTTCCAAGTAACTTGGAGAGAGTTAATTTGCTATCAGCATTTTCTGCTGCAGCCTTCCTTATAAGCTTTAACACACGCAAAAAAAAAAAAAAAAAAAGAAATATACCACATGGCAATGGGAACTGACTGGAAGGGCTGAAGACCAGCCACATAGAATAACACATATTTGCTAAGAGGAAAAGGGAGCCACAATATTGCAAAGTATATACTGAAAACCACAGGGGAAAAAAAAAAAAAAAAAGGAGAAACGGTTTAAAAATAAATTTCCCAATCATAAGGATAAGAAAGCTTTAATACACCACGAGGTCAAACAGCCCTCCAAAAAGCAACGCCTGCCCTCGCACTGCAAGCGAATCAATGAAAGCAGCAGCACCAGCAAAACTAACCCGTACAGATCCCCACGGTTTGGGCTGACAGTTGCATAGTTTCAGCCTACCTGCAGGCGGGCTACTGCCGCTCCTTCACATGCATTTAAAGACTAAAAAAAAAGATAATAATTACGTTGCCTCCCATCCTGTGTAGCACAACCCACACCGGGCCCACGGTCTCTCCCCAGGGGAGCGCTGCCGGCCAGGTTAAACTAACGCGGCTGGGCTCGCCCAGCGACCCGACCAAGCGCAGCCTTCCCGCTATAAGCTCACACCGTTTATTTTAGCCAGAAAGGGGAAACCCTGAATGTGACCCCGGCCTCTGGGAAACAGGAATCGCTGCCCCCGGGACAGGCTCCGCCGCGTCCCTCAGGGCAGGCGGGAAAACGGCGGGGGCCGGCCTCATACCGCCGCCGGCCCCGGCCCCTCACCCCCCGAGGCTGCCCCGCACTCACCGGGGCGGCGGCGGCATCGCCCCTCCGCCCGCCCCGTGCCCTCGGCGGCGGCAGCGGCGCGCACCGCTCGCGCGCGGTGGCCCCACGTGACCGCTCCCGCCTCCGCCTCCGCCTCCTGCTGCCCCCTCCCTCCCCGGCCGGCGACGTCACGTGAGGAGGACGGGGCGCGGCCGCCATGACAGGCGGGGTCGGGTCGGCCTGAGAAGATGGCGAACCCTGAGGGGAGAGAGTGGCGGGGTTGCGGGGGTCCAGTCTGGTGCTTCTGCTTGAGCGGTGCACGGCCATGGAGCCACGAGGGGATTCAAGGCTGGAGGACTGTGGATGTACGGCCTTCAACCCCTCCTTTTTCCCCCTCCGAGTTGCTGTGCATCTGTTCATCCTGTCGGGCTTGCAAGGAGTTCCCTTGCAGCTCTCTCTGAAGACTAAAATCCTTTCCAGTCCCCCAAGGAGGCATCTGCTTTGAGCTTCATGGTCTTAAGTGGACCCTGGAAGTGCTTATCCAGGGGTTTTGAAAGGGAGAAAAGAGTAGGTCAGGCTGAAGGAGGGTGTTTGGGCCAACTAGCAACGTTTTCCTCACTGTAGTTTGAGTAGCTGGTTTCTTCAGTGGGAAGGGGGACATAGCTGAGGGAAATCAACCACAACTACCCTAAAATAACCTGAGCTTGGCAGTTAATGTGCATCTATAGCAACAAGAGTCAACATCCTCACAGGTGGAGAGGTGTATTGAATCCTCAGATTTTTCATATTCAGAGTAAGTGATCTAACCACTGACTTCATCAACGAAAGGGTGGTGGGGTTGCTTCACCACTGTTCTGTCTTTGTGTGGGACCTGACTTGGCAGGTGTCCTTTTGGGAGGGGGAATGAAGCTGGAAGGCATGTTGGATTTGTGAACTGGTGAGGTTTAAGAATGAACTAAGTGTCAGATTTGCTCAGCATAGTCAGGACTGGGAGGTTTTTTGTGAATACCCAGATACAGAACTTGAGCTGCTGAGTGATGCTTTGAAGATGGCAGGTTTTATTTTAATGAAGTGGAAATTAAACAGGGTTGACATACTTGAGTCCGTTCTTTGGTGGATATCGCCCCTGGTGTCCAGAGATTATGGTAAGGTGCTTTATCATAACACAAATACAGCAGAATACAGAATTTGTCAAAAAGCTGTAGCTACAGCATTAAAGTACAGGGGCCAAAAAGGCAATATGTAATCAGATGGTGCTGTTAGAGAAAAAGGAGTGACAGTCCATGGAGGGGTTAGCTGGCAGATGACAAGGAGGTAGCAGGGATCAAGATGAAAGTAATGTGTGCAGTTAAATAAGATAGCCACATAGTCACCATCCCTATCAGCCGGCTTTTCATAATACCCGTTTCATAATGGCTAATATGCAGCTTTGATCTCTCTCCTGTAATAATTTAGCCTGAGGACTGGAGGTGTGTGTTAAGCTCTTTTAGGTAAAAGCAACCTCAGCACATATGCTGTCTACTTTCCGCAGAACCATTATCCTTGAAGTCCTTCTGATTTGGCCAGTTCTCGCCTACCTTGTAATTCCAGGTATTTAATCTACCCAAATAGCTATTTTAGTTCTTATAGAAAAGAGTTTCCCTAGTGCTTGGATTATCATTTTATTAACAGAATTAATAAACTGCTACTTTTTAGTGTCATATACTGTAGGGTCTTTGAGACATGTTTCATTTCTCAAAATCCTGATAATGATAATCTGCCCAGCCCAATTGCTTAATATACTCTATGACAACTCATTAGTGTTAACTAATTGATCCGCTTCCTAAGTGCTCACAGCAAGGGATGAGAACTCATATAAAAGTGTTGGTAAGAGGTTGTAACCCACAGTAATCCTCTGTCAATATGGGTTGTGGTCAGAATTTGGGATACGTATGTACTCAAGCACTGGCATTCAGTTCATTAAGTGTTTCTGTTGTTGACACCTCTCAGACATAGAAATGACAAAAGAGAGAGGGATACACTGAGCTACAAAAGATATTCTTTAAGTCCTGTCTCATTTCTTAGATTGGCTCTTCTACTTTGTGAAAAAGGAGGTGAATATCCCCAAACTCAAACAGAATTAATGTGTATTATTTTTCTAAACCCAAATTGTTCAGAGCAAATTTCTCCAGCTAATGTGTAGAGCTTGTTGTCCAGCTGTGATAAAGAAGACTGGAGGAAACTTCAACTGTTCTTTCAATAGCTGGGACAACTAGCATTTGTTTCAGTGGTTTCCTTTTATAATAGTTTGCCTATGGGCTGTCAACGACTGAAGTCAGTCTGCCAAAAGTAGAGGCCAAAAGTATAAACGTGCTCATGAGTGGATTAGAAATGGAAATGGAAAAAAATGTCCATTGAGGCCTCTTAAACGTAATGCTAATGCAGCTGCCAGCTCAGGAAATCTCCAAGTAAAGGGATGGATTCAGCCAGCAGATTAAGACACCTAAATTTGGGTTTCAGAGTGTAGGTGTCTCCATGTGAACCAGATATCTAAGCTCCCTTTATACTCAGTAGAGAACTAATGTGGGATTTAGTTACGTAAATGCAGACATCAAATGCCATTTTAGGCATTGTGGAGTTTTCAACCTGGCCTCCTGCTCCAGGAAGAAGCAGGTCTTCTTAAAAAGCCTGTCATATCTAAAACCTCACATGGGAGTCTTTGGTATCTCAGACCATCACAGTTGTCACTAAGCACCTATGATTAGCAAGCTGAACCTTGCTCATAGTTGATGCAGCAAGCTATTCAGATCACCTTAAGGTAAATATATCAATGTATTTTGAACAGCTGAATAGCTCTCAGCTTCATTAACTGTATTGAGTAGTTTTCTATAGACTGTAGGAGGAACTTCTATTCAGATGAAGATATCTGCATGGGGACAGAATGTCAGAATTTATAGGTTTTGCCAGGCTGTACCAGAAGGCATACTGCTTAGCTTTGTAATGCTATTTCCTTATGTGTCCTTAGCTAGTCAGATCACTGAGTTGATTCAGCTGGGACTGATTTAGGGGAAGAATACAGGAGATTATGTTTGCAAAACCTTCTTAAAATAGTCAGATTTATTGATAATGAGAATCGTGTGAAGATTTAGATTCACAGTGTGTTGATGTGTAGTGACGCTTTGAACACAGTTGGATGACTCTCTAAGCCTGGAAGATACCTGATGGCCAAGAGTTCTGGGGCAACCATAGATACTGCTGATGAAGCCACCAGAATGACAAATTCTTAAGCCATTAGATTCTGTAACTGAAAGGGATTTTTTTTCACAAAAGTAAATCAAAACTAATTTGGTTGATGACAGGCTTTACACCCTTCTGTGAATCAAACCAGTTAGATCTTGTTCGAGTAGCAGAACTTGTCTCAGAAGAATTCGGGCTAAGATTCAGGCCAAAGAAATTAGAAAGAAAGATAACTAGAAAAGCCACATGATAATTAAATGAGTTCTGCAAAGCAGAATCAGTTTTTCTCCTCTCACGCTTCAAATTATTTACATTTTGTAGTTGGAAAGACAAAACTTTTAGCACTAACACTGTCCTCTTGGACTGATGAAAGTTTTAACAAAACAAGTCAGAAAGCTCAGACTTTGGTTTTTGGATATCTTAAAACAAATTATGAAGGAGAGTTTATGCTTTTAAAACTGCATTGTGCTACTGCAGCAGTGTTCCCATTTGATATTTATTGACAGAATGCCTTGATAGTACAATAAATAATAAAGACTCCCTCTTGGCATCACTGCTGTTAAGAGAGCATATGTACCTCTCAAATGTCCAGCTCTTCAAGATGAGACAGAGACAAGAACAAACCCAGTGTGTTATGATGGGCAGGCCCTCTCCCTTTTCCCATACATGGGACACAGAGAAGATCTACCAACCAGCTAAATGTATTAACATTGACCCGTGGTAATGAAGCAAGAAAGAAGTTGTGGGGTGGAATGATGAACATATGTGATGTGTCCCTAAAATCTGCAGGAACATGAGGAAGAAGCCGGTTGTGTGAGTGACAGGCAGTGCTCAGGAGAATTCACAGATCTAAGGATCTTGGCTCGTTTTGTCTCAGCAAGGAATTGCAGCACTGAACAGACACATAAAAACAATATTGTCATGCTCTATTAGATTCCCTTCCGTTTTTTTCCTTCAATTTTTAGCCTGATCTGTGTCATTTTCTGTACTTCTTAACACCTCTCTTCTGATATTTTCTGTAGACTCTCTCCAGAACTGTGGAAAAGTTGTGTTTTAGCTTTGAAGTGTTGCTGACAAAATTCCATCTGGTTTTGGTATTCAGAAGTTCTCACTCTTAAGATCTGGGACCGAGATGTTACATTTTCTGTCATTTCTTTTTATTGAAATAAAACATTCCTTGGAATCTGTGGAAGGAGGTAGTTGGCTAAACGTTCTGTCCAGTGTTGCTCAACTATGCTCAGATCACTTCACAGGCTTGGGGTCTGGGCCAGCCTGGGCTGATCTCTTTTCCACTTTGGACTGTTTTGCAAAGTTTTGAGAGTGAAAACAATCCCATAAAATCCAGAAATCTCATAATTGTATTGGCTTTTTCCCAATGAATTATATTAAAACTCTACCAAGAGTTTCCTTCCATCTTTGTTTCTACTCCCTGATAAAAGGAGGAAAAAACTTTATTTGCAGAGGAGGTCAGTCTCATTATCTTCTTTTTACAGATGGGGAAGTTAAAGCACAGAAAGATGAAGTTGTTTGTTCCAGGTCATCCAACAGAGCAGTGGCAGACAAAAAATAGAACCGAGTCCTTCAGTGTTCACTCTGTTGCATCACTCTGTCTTTCTGTTTTGAGGAAAATGTCTGAAATGTAATTTTCATAGGTAAGTGTGTGAGAAAGAGTCAGACTTCCTGAAGCATGGAAACCAAAACCTTTAGTTATGTCACATGATCAGAGTTCAAACTGAGACAAAGACAAAGACTCCAAGCTTGAGTTCTGGCACTTCTGTTGTACAAGTACCTTTTTTGGTAATTCTTTCTCACAGTGGGTATAATCTTCCCAGTATCTTTCATCAAAAGATACCTCAGTCTCTAGCCTCATACTTAATGTACAACAGGATGCTGAGCCTTTTTTTTTTTTTTTCATACTACAGTGCCATTTTCTGAATTCTCAAGGATGGGGTTTTCACTTTCCTAGCATTGAGAAAGGCATAAAAAGGAAATATGTGTAACAAGCAAAGGATGTTTATCTGGTAATATTCATAGTTTCATTTGAGCTGTATTTTTCCATTGTTTTTACCGAATTACGCTGATTCATACCAACTGGGGGCAGTTCCTTCTTTTCTGTAGCAACTTCACTATCTGTTGTAATCACAGGGCTTGTATCCCTTCTTCATACACCCCCTCCCCAATCTGTCATTCATCTGCTGTTTCTGTAACCCATCCTAAAAAAATTTCACAACTTTACAATTTTCTTGACCATCCAGACAACCATTTAGAAACTTCTACTCTAAATCAGCCTGCTTTTTCAGAGGCCTGAGATATATTAGCAGTATACCTTAACTTTGTATTGTTTTTTTTCAAAGGAGAATATGTGAAATTCAATAGTAGTTGTGTTTCCTATCTTATTATGTATATGTGAGAAGCTGAAGAGAAATTATATTCTTATAGCTAAAAGGACAAGAATAAGAAGACACGACTGTGCTCTCAAGGCACTCCCTCCATCTGGGTTTATTGTTTGATGTCTTCATTTGGTTTATACAGTATGTTGATAAAATTCTTACCTCCACAGCCTGTGTCTATTTTATCTATTTAGATAAGAAACACTTGTGGCCAAACACAGTTTCTTATTGGGCAATTACGTATCACTACAAACAAGGACACTTGACCTCTCTTAGGATTCATAGGCAAATCCAAAGCAAAACAAAAAAAAAATTTCCTATCAGCAACATACTCTTTTTTGGATTACTAATTTGTTGTTTACAACAACAAGAAATGTGTTAGGGTAGGCTATCAAAAGCAGTGTTTCTAAAATGTAAGTTTTGGAAATGTCATAACCTTGACCTCAATAAGTGACGAAAACAAATTAGAAAGTATGTATTCTAATTGGTTTCTGCAGAACCCAAGAGCTGTGCAGCTACTGTAAATTTACTCCTTATTTTAGCATGAAAAAAGTCTATATGATTAAAGAGCTCGAGATAAGTTTTGGACCTGTTAAAAAACACTAATACAAATAACATGACCTTTGTGTTAATGATTTTAGTGAAGGATTAGTAGGCAATTAAATGAATGACTGGAGGAAACCATTGTTGTGCTATCTGAAAATGTCAAGCTCTGAAAGAAGTATACTGCCTAAGGAAAATGGTGAAAATGGAAGATAAATACTGCTAAAATCTGTCCTGGATAGGCCTTATGCTGTACAAGGGTATAGCAAGTGTGCGCATGTTGTGAGATGCCCCCTGGTGTTGTAAAGCTCAGCCGTAGTACATGGTCAGAGCAGGATAAAACATGCAAAGTATTGACAGAGGGTAAGAAAGTGTAGAAAGGAAATAAATGAAAGCTACAGAAAGCCACAAAGGTGCGAGAAGAGGGATTGGTAGCAATGCCATTTAGGATCTAACTTACAATAAGCAGAATTAGCTGTAAAATTCTCAGTTTTAGGTAACATTTTCAGTAGCAGGAGTTAGAGGATGCTGTATGGTGATGGGGATCCAGGTGGTGAAGGGGGTCATTTTGTGGAGGCGATACATGGAAGGAAGGCTTGGACAGGCTTTTGAGAGCCACAGAGAGGAGTCTCCTCTTTCACTTGAATGTCTCTTCCATAGCACTGTGAAGGTGCCTGCCTTTGCAGCCACGTGTCTCAACTCCATTTGCCACAAGCAACAATATACCCTGTCTTCTTCCTACAGTGATTCCTATTTATTTGGGGGTACTGAGAAGAGGACAGAGAAGCAGGGAGGGGACAGGAGAAAAGGAACTATTTCAGCAAAGGGGAAAGGGAAGACTAGAAGGTGCTGAAGGTTTGGCTCTTCTCCAAACCAAAGTGGTGGTTCTAGATGCTAGCAAGTGGGGTGGGTTATCCAGGACTTTTCTGAAAATAAAGTCACACAAACCATGTGGACCTAAAAGTGTATGGACAAGAGCAGAATCAAAAGCAAGTGATTCTAAGATTTTGGGGGGATTTCCTACAGTATAACATAGCTATTTGTGACTGGATATTTAGTAGTTGCAACTTTGTTTTGAGGATCTTCAGATGGCAAAACAAAAGATGTTTGTTTGCTGCTTCATTCAAGCAGGAAGAGACTATTGTAAGCTATTTTCAGTACTAAATGAATATTAAATCTCTACCTCTTTTGTATGTCCTTGTGATGGAAAAAAGGGTGTATCATTTTGTATCATTAAAGGAAAATACCAATGGTTTAGCCAGGTGTCCGATTTTAATGTCCACATATTTTGGAGATTTATTACTTATGAACATTTTGATTCTATTGTGAATTAGATAAGTGAGGACAGGGAAATGAGGGTAAAATCCCTTTGAAGAAATCAGTATTGGCTGTAATAAAATTTGCAGCACTTAATTTTGTAAAAATTTGTTGTAAACCAAACAATCCTAGTGGTGTTCTTATGGCCTTTGTTGCCAAAAGAAAAAAGGTAAGAATTTCAGCTTTTATTGTAGTGAAAGCCTCCAGCCCTTGTCGTCAGAGGAATAAAACCTTGACGACTTGACACATAAAATAATGGCTCATCCTACAAGAGTCAAATTAAAAAAATGATAAAAAAAGAGAGAAAGTGAAATATCTCCTAGTGCTTTTAAATAAAGCCATTCTTCTGATTTTAGGGAAATCAACTCCTGTTTTTGTTAGTGCTCAGGCTGGTAATACTGAGCATAAGTCCCAAATATGTCTTCTGGCACTGTACCAATTTGAGTTAAACCAAAATATATTATCCTTTCTCTTAAATGCAAGCTTCTGCTGTACCATATTATGGGACCAAGTTATCTGAGAGTTGCAAAGTAATACCAGATGGTGATTGTAGGTTGGCTGGAATTTGCGGTCTCTCTCGTCTTGCCACATGTTTCACCACTTGGAAGTCTCTAAATTACATTGTTCAATTATTTGTCTCCTTGGCTCAGTATTCTGTTCCTTTCATTTTCTGGTTTGGTGCAATTCTTCGTGCTTTCACTAGGTGGGTCCCCACAACAGTACACTGGGTAAGCAATTTGTTGAATAGCCTGAACACATTTAGGTAAATGTATCTCCCAGTCAGTTCTATTACAACTCTTGGCAGAAGTTCAGTGCACCGCATGTTGCAATGTACAATTTAGTGATCTAAAAAACTGATTAGAGTTTTGGGAAGTTGTCATAAAGGGATTGGACTTGCTGATCTTCCCAGGACTATTGCCTTTCTAACTTACCTATTTCAATTGGAAGTTAAAACAAATGTACTCTTCTTATAGCCATTCAGGTACAGTGCTATCAAGTTTTGCAATTATTTTACCTTTCAAAGGGTGATGCAAAGCTGGTTGGTTAGGAAAATTGCGTGTATTCTTCTTTTCCAAAATCAAAAGTTAGTAATCTTTAATATTTCGCAACATTCCATACTAGTAAAAAAAAACTTTTTTTTTTCGATGTGTGTTAGTTATTTACAGACTACACAAGAAAAGAAAGACGTTTTAGCTAAAATCTTCAGAAATTTTCTTTCCAAATGTTTTATGACTGTGTGCTTAATTATAAAAGATTTACCCCCTAAACCTGACCAAAACAAAACCCAAACACAAAATTTCAGTTCTCTCTATCCTGTAATACTCCATAGAGAAGATGAAGGAAAAAGAAGTCAGAAATTAGCAATATTTTTTAATCTCCTATTAGAAAGCCAGTCTAACCCAATGGTGGGATAGCGTAAAAGCTCCTGAGCTCTTTGCGATGCCTTCTCCAGAGTCTTCTCACCAGAGTCTGCGGTGAGAGTCTGGGTGCCTGGGGCAGCACCCATCTGTCACTGTAAGTCAGGAACAGGGCAGCTCTTCACTCTGCTACTTTTTATAGTTAGAACTATATGGTCATTAAAAGTCATAGTGCTCTGAATGAGGAGGCATGTAGCATCTTTACTGTCTCAGGTTGTGTCTTCACCCTGCAAGAAAGGGGATCGATTAACCTGCCAAGAGCTCTGTACTGTCATGTCCAGGCTGTTTCTGACGTTCAGGACTGTACACTTAAAGCTAACGCTCTTTATAGTATAGTCTATAGCACTGATTTAACTTAAGAATGGGTAACACTTACATCTGGGGGGCTGATCTAAAGATATCTTTTCAATGCCCACTTCTCATGTCTTGACACCTATAGAAAGAAAATCAAACCAGCCGATTTCGATTATTGTGAGTTTTGGTTTTATTTTTTCTTCTTCTTTTGTTCCCCCTTTTATTCAGGCTCATTAAATGAATCTATATCATCTGCTTATTTCACATGGTAAGACAACTCATGCAGAAGTCTAGCAAGAAGTGCAAATTTTGATTGAACTAAAGGTTTTGTTTCATGTGATTTATGTTCAGAAGGCAAAGAAAGGTTTAGAAAATTCTTGCATTATGCATTGCAAAGATAAGCTGAAAACTAAAATTGATTGTTTCCTTGCTCAGTAACCAACTTACATTAAATAAAACTGATAATCAATATTGAGTATATTTAAACTCAGAAAATCTTGGTCTGTCAAATAATTAATGCAAGACAAGAGAAGGGCTGTCAGAGTACACAGAGGCATGGTAGTACTTAATGTCAGAGATCTGGCTCAAAATTAATCTTCAGCAGTGACTATAACAACAGATTTCTTGGTTTTAGCAAGTAGGTAGATAGACTTTTCTGTGTTTTACCCAAACTATTTTTAATGGTCTCCTTGTCTTCATTTTGATGGCAAGAATCCCAACTTGGAAAAAATAGCTTCTATATTGTTTTAGTTTACTTATGTCTCTAAGTGATGATTATGACCTCCAATAGTTATCTCTTTCATCATCAAGCTAGTATCAGTTACGCTCTAGGAATGCAAGACAATGAGGAACAGTGAGAAATTCTGATAAAACTCTGATTCAGATTTGGAAAGTTCTTGTGTGTCTGAGCCTGGAGAGTTGATCTGGGTAAGGGGAATCTCATGCTTTCCTGAATTAGAGTTGCCCTTCTGCATCCCTGGGCAATTACACAAAGTGTAGTGGGAGTGCTCATCATTTTGACTTCCAGAGTTACAAACCACAAAGCCAGACGCACTATATGAGGTTGGTCTGCTCACACTTGTCTGGCACCATCGTTTCCTCTGGGAAAATGGCAAAAGCAAATAGCAACTTGCCTTTTTGCACGTAGGCGTGATCCTCCTGAGAACATATAATTTGGCACCGTGCACAAGTGAAGTTCAAACATCCTCAAGCTATGAGTTGTTGACAACATCTCTCAGAATAGACATATAAACTACATAAAGCAGTTTTGGTCCTGCCTTATCTCAGCGTTACCTTCAAAAACGGTAATGGTTCCCAAGTCACTAAGTCATCCTGGTTGGGGAAATATGCTTACAGCAAAGGGTGTTAACCACTTAACCTTTGCATCGTTCCCCTTGACTGCAGGCAGAGCATAACAATACTTACCAGCCTTGTCAGGACCCTGGGACGTGCAGAGCACGCTTAAACTTTTGTGTGCATTGATGAATGCTTATGTCTTGCTGTCCTGCAGTGGCTGGGTTTACAAAGGGTATTACAATCCTCACAATAAAGGCAATGGTAAACATTTCAAAGACTATCAATTTCTTGGTCAGATTATTAGCTGTGCAAAGAGGGCATTGCATTTAGACTGGTTCCCTGTTTGCTACTCCGAATCTGAATGCAATTAAGCATAGCTGGTGGTGTCACACCTCAGGATGGACCTGTCCCTCCTTTATAGGAGGTAGTGTAGAAGTGCCAATTATCACTAGTGTAATGAAATCAGAGGGAGGTAAATATACCATATAAATATTCCAAGGCCTCTAGAGACTGAGAGTCAGCAGGTGAACCCTTGACTACAACACAGAAAATTTGAGAGTTGTTAATAAAGAGGATTAAAGTGGTAGGCATCCTCTGGGCTATAGCAGGATTTGACAAATGGCTGCGAATGCAGCGTTCGATAGGACTCCAAGGCAAAGCTCAACTGTAACTTGGAGTCTGCACAGAGGGAAAAGAGAAAGCAGTCCAGGATCGTGTTACTCATCTGATTGCAAAGGGCTCTGTTTTCAGTGCTGCCCCCAGGGCTTTACCTGATCTATCCAAATAGAAGATGTCTTCCCTTCCCACCCTGCAATCATTCATACATAAACAACTCTAAATACTTTTCTGACTGTTCTGCCAGTTTCAGCTCTTCTTGCTTATTCAGTACCTGCTCTCCTGCCAAAACAACAAACTGTGCTCGTGTGGGTTGTGGTTGGGGGCAGAGGCAGGCAACAGCGGTCTGCTCATTTCCTTTGTTTTTCACGTTTCTCTTTGGCCTTTCCTTGGGTAAAATCCAAGGGATGGATCATTGCTTGTTCCATCATAATGCAGAAAGAACAGACATCACTTTTCAAACAATGACAGCTTTATGAAACTTAGCAGTCTCAGCCAAAGTCTTGATGCTATCATCAGACATGTCTTTCTTCCCAGTCCCTGCAGGTGACTGCAGCTGGCAGCAGATCTTTTGACAGTCAGATTCTGTATGTTATCTCTGTTGGACCCAGCCTTTAAATAATTGGACAGGAAGATCTGGGAAACAGATATGCTATTTCAAGGCATAAATAACATCATGCTGAGTGCTGCAGAAAGCCCTTGTTTAATTTAGTTCGATCTGGTTCAAACGTGGTCATCTGGTTTGGCTTCCAACCAGGATTTCTGTAGATGTATGCTCAGTTTCTTCTTATACCACCAACTGTCATATACAAATCATTTCTCACTGTGCCTCCATTCCTCAGCTCTTCAATGGGAATAAGATGTTTTTGACTTACAGGACAGGGAGATAAGGAGTGATGCGAAGTAAATTTGTGAGATTTTCTGATTTTCTAGTGATAAAGATCCATATAAATAACTGAAACAAAGGACTGAAATGGCGAGAGTAGTTACTACTAACAGCAGAGAAATGTGGAGAGAATTGCTGGTACACTGCCATCAAATCACATCATATAACGGTGAAATCCATCCCTGTGAAGAAAACCAGACGATGCAACGTAGAAACTATTTAAGCTGTCAGAGTTAAAGTGGAAACTAAGTTTTGGGTACTCTGTCTGACAATGTCACTGTGATGGTTCAAAGAAATTCAATTCTTCAGTTTTCTTAGTGCTGCCTGTGACGATTACTCAGAGCTTCATTTTAGGTCACAAAGTATTTTTGATAGTGATCAACTTCACATTTTAATCTGCATGTATTAGCCCGAGGCTATTTCTTTGCTTCCAATACACCAAAAGTATTTAGCTAAACAAAAAAAACCCAACCTTGACAAAGTATGCACACATTCCCTTTTTTTTTTTTTTTAATTTCCCCACCCTTCTTTACAAAGGGGCAATTTCAGCTACCTGGACTTTTCTGGAATGCAATCTGGGAGGTGATTTCATTTTTGCTGTGTAAAGAGGAACAGCACAATGCTAGCAGTGACAGCACCCTGCCAGCTACTGCTGCCACCAACATATCAGCAACAGCCATCAGTCTGAGGACTAGCAGTTCCCTAGCAGCTATGGATCAGAGACAGCAAAGAAGCATTAGATGGTTTGACCTACAGCATTTTAGGATATTTGCTTGCTTCCCAGAAGTCTGGGAGGCTCTGGATTCCTTGGCATCTGGTTGAGCCAGGGAGATAGATTAACTGAAGGACTCTTACTGTTTTGTCTTGGGTGAGGCCTTCTGGGCAGCCAGCTGTTTTATTTTGTGTGTTGCACAAAAGGTTGCTTTAAATTTGCGTGTTCTAGGGATGAGAGGTTGGAAGCGGGAGGATAAGCTGCAGGATATTTTTTTCCTTTACACAGCAGTCTTCGCTAGCCAACATTGTTGGCAAAGGCAGGCAGAAGAGAGAATTTCCCTTACAGTAATGGCAATACACATTGCCCTGTCATGCAGAGTTTAAGCCACAAGGGTCCAGTCCAATATGGTGCTAAGGGGCTGATTTTAAAATTATTTAGCTGCCTGTCCCTAGCTGCTACAGGTTGCTCTTGGAGCACTATAATATGCTGAACAGTTCTGAAAGTCAGGATCCAAAAGTCTAATGCTGTAGCTGGACTACAATTACCATGCTTTTATGTACACAGTGAGCTCCACTGACTTCAGTGTGTTTCTCCATAAACAAAAGTGTTCACCTGGAATTAAATGCTTATCTGTTTGCAGATGCTGGATCATTGGTGTCCTACGTGCTGTCCAGGAGAGACCCTGAACAAAACCAGGAGAAACTGTAAGGTCAGTGATATTTGTGTAAACCACATGACATGTGTGCTTTCCCAGATCATCCTCTTATAATGCAATATTCTTGTAACACAGTTCTTACTCTTTTCCACATTTGAAATGACAAAAATTGTTGTGTGCTTTCTGCAGTATATCCCTTCCTGCCAAAGTTGACTCAGAACAGAAGGAAAAGATAGCTTTGCTTTTCCAGCTATGGCTTTTTAAAACATTTTTGTCTGATTCTGTTAGTCTCTCAGAGAATGTTTTGTGGATATGTAGCATATTATGTTATTACTGAAGTGTATCTGTGTTAAACCCTTTATCGTTCCACAGCCCTTTGAAATAGGGAAAACTTGTAAGTCCTGGGTTACAAACGAGAAAACAGTAGCACAGAACTTAACCCTCATAAGATTTCTCTTGGGCAAAATTCCCACATGGGAGGAGTCTGTTGCCCTCTTTGTTCTTGCCTCAGACCACTGATGTCAGTGATGGTGGATGAACCACGTGGGATTGGGTCCATGCTGGGAACAGGGTGCAAGGAGATATAACTCAGCTTGCTGTAGCTCCCACTGACTTCAATAAAAACTGTGAACACACAGTACTGTTGAAAGGAAGGTCTTAAATGATTTGACAGTAGACATCCTCTAACTGCTTGTAAGAAAACTGCCAGTGGACATCTCAGTTATTTTGCCAGTTCAGTTTCTTCCTGGCTAGAAGATAGAGAATGTGGTACAATAACAGGTACGTCATCCAGTTTGGGGTACCAAGGAAGGCATTGGTGTGTAAGTCTTGACCTGTCTTTGTTTTTTTATGCAAGCAGTAATGAACAAAAAATATAATTGATAAGCATATTAATAAGTTAATGATTAACTTACTTAACAATGTTGGCCTTCAGATTGCCATTAGGAGACATTTAAGCTAATACAGAGGTCCCAGAGTTCTTATTCCAGGTTCCTTGCACACCTGTCTGTCTGTACTGATCAAATTCTTGATGTTTTCCTCACAGGTGTTAAGAGTTGGAAGCTTTACTCTTTAATAGCATGAATGCATGCATTGTATGGCCAGGTTAAAGTCCATATTGCTAAAAGAAACTTAGGTTTCTCAGGTTTCCAGGTTTATATACATTTTTTTTTTCTGATTCAACAAAATGAAAAGCATACTCATAAAGCATGTGGACTCATCCCAAACTGCAGATGAACACACTTTAAGCCCCAAGACAATATAAACACAAAAGTGTTTGCTGCATTCAGGCTTCTGTCCTAGATTTCCCTAGACAGTTCCAAACTCTTTTTTTGTTTTCCTGACAAGTTTCTCTATCTAATTAGGTCCACCTGCATCTCACTAACATGCTACATGGGATATATAACATTAGAGAATCTCATCAGTACAAATTGAGATGTAATTTGGATTGTCAGCTTAAAAAATAGCATTGTAGTGGTGACCCTAAATCTCCAACCTCTTCACTGCTTGCCAAGGAGATGTAGACTAAAACTTGCTAAGCAAGTGTTGCTTTTCGCCCCAGGAACTTGTGCTGCCTGCCTGTGGCTCAGACCTTGCAACTCAGTGGCAGATCTCCCTCGTAACTTGTGGGAGTCCTATAACTGGTGTGCGATAAGTATTCCCGAAGTTTGCCATTTACCCACCAAGTAATAGATTGATGATGCTGAAAGGTGTGCTGTAGTCGTGTCAGATGTGCAGAATCTGCTTTACCACTAAAGAAGATTTAGGGATAAAACAATACTCAAACCCACAAGATTTTCAATAGTGGAGAAAATTACAAAAAGATACAAGATGGGTCACTAAGATTGTCTTTTGGCAATAAAGCCCTTTCATAACTGCTCCAACATCTCATCCAGGAAGAGGCTGAGACACTGATTAGTTTCTGCTGTCTAAATCAGACTTGGTTCACCTAGAGAACTTCAGAGTTCCATCTTTCATGTTCTAGTGATAAAGAGGTTACTTAGAGTCTCCTGGAACAGCTGTTCCAGCCTAAAGCAGCTTGTCTTGTCACCTACCCCTGGTAACACTTTCCCTTCTTATCTCTTATGACAGGACGCTCAGACTCATGTTAAAGAAGGAGATCAGGTCATTTCTGTGCACTACTCACTTTAAAGTGCCTAATTAATTTTTCTGTTGTACACTTTGATTAGAACACATTCCTGGCTTCAGTTTTGAATTGGTTTTGGTTTGGGTTTTTTCCTTTACAGGTCCCTTCAGACAGGATGCTAAATTTTGCAAATCATAACTTATAAATATATTATTTATTATATGTTATGTGCAATTCATAAATAATAAATAATTATTATAATTCCATTTGAAAATGCAGCTGAAATGAGCTCATTTTTAGCAATTTAAATGCAATACTTGAAGATAAACGGATGGAAAAACTGGCAGTTGGCGTTTCTAGAAAGAGAGTTTCAGGAACTCTTAGTTACAAGGGTCTTTTTTCTCCTGAGCTCCTCACACTTCTGTTTAGCAAAGAGATGGGCAAGTTTAGCCACTAGATATATTGGATGTATGACTCAAGAGTTCTTTGGTTTTGTGTGCAGGGTTGTGTATAGGACTGTACGGTCTTCATACCTTTACACCTCTGGTGTAACCTTTTTCAGGTGTTTTTACCTCTGTAAGACTTTGAACTTGGTACAGAATAAATGAAGTCTCAGCACGATATGATAACCTGTAATACAGTCCTCTTTGCATTAAAACTGCCTGTATCTGACACAACAGTACAAAGTTCAGGCAGTTTGTTGAAGGCTGAACTGGACTGTTCTGATAGGATTTTCTTTATCTTATCAAAAGTCCTCCAATGAGCCAGGTGAGTTCAGACTACTTCTTGTTCTCTCATTCCTTGGCTCAGTCTATGTCTTCAGGCTGCATGAGTCAGTTTGCTATTCTGTAGTTACTGTTCTCTAATTTTCTGCCTATTTTTTCTCAGGTAATTTTTATCTGTGACTATATGTTAGGAATATTTTGGTTCACAAAACTCTGACTTGCTTTAATCTGTCTCAGGATAAAAACTTCGTCTCTCATGTTTTCCTAGTTCTGTCTCTGAACATAGCCACAAAAATTTTGATTGCTGTGTGTACTTTGCCTGGCCATTTTGAGTTCCCTGCCACCTCATTTCCTATGCACAAAATCAGAGTAAATTTGTTTGCTCTTTCTCCACTTACCATTTCTGCATCCTCAAAATGATGATTATATATTAAATAGCAATTGCATCTTCACAAGGATAGTCACAGCTGTGGTAGGCATCAGTAGCTTGAAAAAGTGGGTTGTAAATTTGGCCCGCTACATTTATTACATCTCTCTGATCTGAGAAGTGTTAGAATCAGTTTAAAACTGTTATGGGCAGTTCGTCCAGACTTAAGTGAGGCTGGTAGCTGCATGTCGAATGCCAGCATGGGACTGCTACAAAATGAAAATAACTTTTATGTTTAGCTCCAGTTGTCTTTCTCATTATGCATAGCTAGTGCCTCGTTTTTCTGAAAGACCTCTCTTTGGCCAACTTACTTTCCAGCTGACCTTATAAGATTGCAATATGCGTCTGAAAAATCAATTAAAAAAGGACTGAAATACACTTCTATTATATATTAACATGTGTCCTTGTAAAGAAAAGCCGTGATCTGGGTATGCAAAGGCTAATAATTGACCAACTTGTGGTGCCATAATATTTGTTCTATTTATTTTCTTTGCAGAAAGCATGCAGACGCTTTGGAGGGACACTAAAAAAAAAAATCTGCAGAATACTCATACCAAGTTTAAATAGGAATATTTTAAAATGTTGAGCAATGATTATCAATGTTTATCACCAAGGGCTCCAAAACTCTCTGTCTAACAAAAGAGAAAATGTAGATTTTCTAGGTTAATGGTAATACATGAAACACAGGTTTGCTTTGGCTCATTGTAAGACTACAAAAAAAAGTTGAAGATCTAATGTGATAAAGGCACATGAAAAGACTGGTTTGTGGTTTTGTGTTACTCACAAGAGACAAGTTCAGCATTTGATTTCAGGAAGTTTCTGAAGGCTCTACAAGGTGCTCAGCATTTACACAACTGTGTCTGCAAACCACTATAAAACTGAAGCTTAACTGTGACATTTGACTAGGAGGAGAAGGTCTCAGTGACTTGCAGTGTTTGGCGGGGACAAAGAGGACAATACATTCCTGTGTCAATACTAGTGGCAGAGGGCATGTAGCCTGGGACTCTCATGTCCAGTGGCAGCCGAGAACTGATTTGGCCTCCACCCTTGTTTGCCTTTCTTAACTTGTGTGCTTTTTTTTGTTGATCACTGATTATACTCCTTTTCCTCCAACTAGAGTTGCCTTGTACCCTGGAAGTATTTCACTTCCACAGTTTTCATACCACAGGACTACTTCTTCCCTAAACTACTCAGAGCTATTACAAAAATAATTACTTCCATTACAGTAATCTTTATCAGGCTAATTGATATTTGGTTGAGAAGTCATTTTGAGTTGCTATGCTCATGGTGGTGCCATACGTTCTTTAGCTTTCAGGGTACTTCCAGGAGATGCCAGGACCTCTGAAAAAGCCTTGTTATGTTCAGAACTAGCTCCAGTCTGTAGGACTATGGTAAAAGGAGTCACTCTTATCAATTCCCAGTGAATTAAGGGAGAATTCACCTTTCCTTCTGGGCAAGCACATATATTCTTGGAAAACTTCAGAGGATTTGGAGCATTTGACTAGTTTAGCTTCTATCCACATTCTTCTAAGGGAAAAATGATCTTTCACCCAAATGAGTAAATTCTTTCATTTCACTTTATAACTCAAAATGAGCTTGATAGATGAGCTAATCTGTAGTGCTTTCAACATAGGCTTTCTAGCCTGAGAGCACTAAGATTTTAAGGTTACGTATTTTTTTTCCTCTGAATAAGAGGTAAGCTGGGGGCTATACTTGAACAATATAATGGCACGGCAGACTCCATTGTGGTATCCAGCTGTGAATCTGACACTAATGTTTTGGTAGTCACACCTTGTTGGGCCTAATTCTGAGATTAATATTAATATTTGCATTCTGCATGGGAACATATTCCAATCACCTGTTATTACCCATATCTTATTGTGTATAATCCCTTCTGTTAATATATTGTTCTGCATGGGAACATATTCCAATCACCCATATCATATTGTGTATAATCCCTTCCGTTAATATATTGAAGCTGGTTTTTGTTGTTTTTTTTTCCCCAGTCTCTCATTGAAAATCCATTCCAGAACTTGCTTGCTCTTAAATACAGAAGCTTCTAATTCCTGGACTAGATGTATACGTGCCTTATTTTTTTTTTTTTTTAGTCTGTTCCTGTATCAACTTTAGATTTCAGCTTAATTGATTTGAGTTGGAGCTGAGAACACTTTCAGAGTCAGGTTGATGCTTTTTGAAAGAGCTTATAAATGTGTAATTCCAGTGCTTTCCAGTTTTTCTCAAGGAGAAAGTACATGTTTCCTCCTGCCCAGCAATGCTTTGATACCAAGAGCTTTTTATTTGCTTAGAGCAATTCTTCAGTTTTGGGGGTTTGTTTTAATTTGACTTTTGCGACTGGAAGTATCTGATCTCTCTTGCATACACTACTCAGGGTTGGTAGTAGTTGCTTACCTAGAGGATAAATAACGAAGCAGCTTTACTGTGAAAAGAATTAATAAGAGGTGTAATTTTTAGTAGATGAGAAAACGGTATCCTTCACTCAACATTACCATTGAAGCTGTATTTTTTTATGTGATTCAGTGATAAACATTTGTGTGAACTTTGAGATATACTTGCTACAGTATTGGGATTTCTTCTGCTTCTCTTTTAGTGCTAATGAGCAGCCTGGACTAAAAATATTTTTCCTGAAGTTTCATGGGGCATCTGTTCCCTTTTGCTAAAGAATTACTGTCAGATTCTGAAGAGGTGAATGGGAAAAGTTGTCCCTTCGTTTCCAAAAAGCTTAAAATTATATGTCCGAGTTTTCACTCCCAGGAATCAAGTCTTGCTGCTGAGTTGAATGATAGCAAGCCTTAGGGATTTGAAGAATAGTGTAATTGTTAGTCCAAATACCAAAAAGTAAATTCTGAGTGTCAAGTGCCTAAGAGTGGTATCTGAATAACAAATCTGAATATTCCATTAAATCAAACACATGGTACTAAGTCCTTTGCATTTTATTTTGGCAGTGAGATAATATTTGTGTAATATGGATCCTGAAGTCCTGATAAAGGCAAAACTTCCGTTATTATAAGATTGCAGGATTAGCCCCAACTTTAGCAATTAATGGCCTCCTTCCAGCAAAAACTATCAACGCTTTTTGCTCACTAGAAAATATCTTTACATTGGAGCCAGTTTTGTGTGGCATGCTTGAGACCAGTTTGAGATATATATGCCATAATGCACATATGTTTATGTCTGCATATTAGCAATTCTGTATCTTTACTTTAACATTGCTTTTAATATAAAATTAGACCTGTTTATGGTGATTTTTACATATGGATGGTTCTCCTATATTCTTAATTAGTTATACATTATTTAATGACTCTTGTAGTATATGCTAGTGAAAATACAGATGTGTTACAGTTCTGATTTGGAGTTCCCAGGCACAAAATGCTTGCCATTATAATCTCCTATCAGTTCAGGTATTCATAATTCTGAATAACTGATAATTCTACTATCAGTTCAGATAACAGTATAATGCTCAGTAGAGCTTACGACTGTGCAATAAAAAAAAGTCTTCCACGTGATCAGCCTCATGCCGTTAGTGCTAGTGTTGATGGGCAGGAAGAAATTTGACAGGAGAATGACTGCTCTCTCCCTCCATTCACCCAATGGTGAATGTGGTCACATAACAGCTTACCAGGACACGCTGGAGTGGAGCACCGAGACTCCTGGGACCCCGTCACCTTATGATCATCTCTCACTGAAAATGTGTCTTGTGTGGACCACAGTAAATGTTGGGGCATAATGAGCATACTTCACTCAGCTTAGAGAGTCTCCCACATTTCCCACATACATTTTTATGTATAGCAGAAAAGAAAAGAAAAAAAATTTATATTTAAAAAGAAGACTGTAAGTTCCGGGTTATACATTTCCTGTCATCTGGAAGCTTGCAGAGATGGTTGCAGAAACAGATGTAGAAGTTGTTTGCATCTCACCTGATACATCTCACTTAATCTTCTTGTTTTGATCTTCCTGCTGTTTATTCTCATCCAGTATGTAGGTTCTGTTCTTCTCCTGCAAGCGTTTGCTGATTTCAGTCTTCTGTCATACAGCAGTACCACTTTTTCACACTAGGAGCTCTGCTTTGTCACAGGATTTCAGTAGTTCATGACATTAAGCATTGTCAGATCTAGTGGCTCTGTGAATAGGGAAAGGCTCTGGAAGAGAAGGAGACATGGCCCTTTGCTTGGCCTTAGTGCAATCATGTCACCATATGCAAGTGTCCTGTATTAGTGATGCTAAGGGGATGCTACAGTCCTTTCAGCCATTTAACTTTCCACCGGTTCACCTGCTAAATAAACACCTGATGGTCTTTGTCTCTAAATTATGGCTCAAAGTGCATGTACCCTTCTTGGATTTGCTGTTAGTCTGTAGGTGAGGAGCTCTCAGGGGTGGCATTGGGATGTTTTAGGACTTTATTATTACTCTTTTCATGCTATTTTGAAAGATTTTTACCAAGAAGCTGCCTTACTTTCAGTCTGCTTGGCATCTGTCTCACGTATTCCAGCTGGGAGAGCTTTCTGAAATGATTCTTGGCCAGTTTTCTCCCCAGCATCTTACCCTGTCGCTCACCCTTGTGACTTCCTTGGTCTGTAGAAGTGGATATGACCTTGACATCTGTTCTTTCCAAGCAGATCTTTTGTATCTCATTCTTTCATGATTCCTGCAGGCAATTGCACTGTATTGATACTTCCTATTGTCTTCCACACATTCCCAGCACTTTATTTTTGCTTCTGACCATGTCCTTGTTCACTAAAACAAGAGATCTTCCTGCTTTTTGGTTCTGTTTGTTTGACTCTATAAACTGATTGCCAAACGAGGAGTAAACAGCACAAATAGGGAAGTCAATTTAACTTAAAATAACATAAATTCAAGACTCTGCTCTACCCACAGCTCTGAGTACCCAGAGAGCTGGGAAGACTGACTGCTTTCTGTTGAAAGTAATTAAGTTGGCCCAAAATGGGGACCTATCAGTTACCAGTTACAAAGGTAAGAACGTTTTTTTTTTTCATGTTGGTTTTCTTTTCGTTTTATGGAGGTCATTCAGTGGAAAATACTCTGATTGCATGGCCAGCATACCTCTGAGGATTCATGTTAACTGTACCTTGTGCCTTTCATATGGTATTTCGTGCCCTTCCTAGGACATTACAACTGTAACCTCTTCATCAGTGACAGAACACAATCAGTTAATGATTTTGGGGAGTTTTTCTTCTATCTTCAACACCTAGAATTTCTCCTTAAGCCATTCCTTTTCTTTAACTTACTTTTTATCCTACATGTATCTACTGAATTTATACACATCTCTAGTGTGAGCTTTTCATTTTTCATTTAAGACTGTGAAGTCCAGGTACTTTGCATAATAAGACATAATCAAAATTTTAATTAAGAAAAAAATTAATAATCTCAATGAACCTACACTGAAACACACTAACTAGCATCTGTTGGGAGATCTTTGGATTCAGGGCGGGGAGAACTTTGATGTTCTAGGGTCATCGCTAGACATTCGTTCTTTCTAAAACTCTTCTGATAAGGTTTTAGACTGTCATCTTAAGAAAAAGGATACAGTTTTTTGAGATATTTCAAAAAAAAAGTTCTTCCTGATGTGAAATTATATTACCATAAATATTCCTTTACTGTCATTTTCACCATTTTCTAATGCTTTTTGAGAGATTTAAAGCTATTGTCCTGGCTTTAGAACGTCAGACTGAGTTGAAAAATGAAATGTGTTAAATCTGTGCGTGCTACATTATAAATACATACTTCTTTTGGAATTCCATTGTTGCTATGGTAATGCATAATCTGCAGTCTTTAACTGGATATATCCATTGCCATTCATGTGTCAGAATGATGTGCTAATAATTATGACCCTTGCTACCTTCAGCATTATACACCTCAGCACAATGTGAAGAGCATTCCTCCTTGTATCGCTCATTTTCTGCTGAAAACAGTAGTAGTGTAGTAGGACATTGTGTTTGTCTCTTCCACTGGAAGTGGTCTGCTGACAGGCCTTGAAAAGACTGAGGAGCCACTTAATTTTTGTTTGAAGAGAGCCCAGGCATGCAGGGGAGCCAGGATCTAACATTTCCATCCTCTTGGCACAGGTCCAGGGTACAGACCTCAGATGGCTTTCTTGCCCTGAGGCCAACTGGTACAGCGAGGCTTGTAATACAGCTCTGAGACAGAGCAGCCATGTCCAAGCTTCCTACTGGGAGTGATACCTGACCGGTGTTAATTCCTGAACCATGCCTTGGCAGTGTCTTGGAGAGCTGTAGTTGGCCTGAGCCAAAACTCTGCAGAGACTGTGTGAACAATTTAACAATATGGAACAGTTGCAGGACAGTGCTCATGCCCATGCCCTGACACTGTTTGGTTTGATGATGTAGATGAAAGTACTGTTTCTGAGCAACCTTTCTAACATGTCACATTTTGTTCTGGGGAGGTGGCGTCTTGGATCTGAATTAATGCACACTTCACACCTGCTCATCATGATTGCCTGTGCTCATCACGCATGGAGAAGCATAAAAACACTCTGCAGCACTTCAATTAGACGGAATGTCTATCTGGGGATTAAATAATGTGTTGTCATTGTTGCAAGCAAGACTAATTTGGAAAGACTGTGCTCTTAGTACAAGAGAAATACAATTTATTTATGAAAACAAGGAGAAGTTGCCATTCACCTCTCATGCTTTTCTGATGTTTGGGTCTTGTTGGTCGCTCGTTGTGATATCCATAGGTTCTGCCAAGCTGTGTAGGCATGCAAAGTCTCCGTGTGTATTCTGATCCTCTGGAAGCCATTGTGCAGGTGAGGTTTCATATCGTTCTGCAGTTTCTTCCTTTTTTATTCACTCCTCTGTCTCATCTATAAATGATCATCTTCTCATTGGTTCTCCACACATAATGTGATTTCTGGTGCTCTGCTGTTATTAGTTAATACTATGTGAGAAAACACATTTGAATGGTTTTAAGCAGAAAATACACTTGGTAAGTACAATTTTGCTTTCCCTAAATAGAGCTTAGCCACTGGCCTTGAGTGGAGGTCAAGTGGAGGAACACTGCTACAGGTATGTTCTAGGCCACCTTGCCATCACTACTTTGCAGCATAATAAATTTGAAGCTAAACACACAAAAAGCATTTTCTTTGCAATCTTACAGACCATCCTGGAATTGACTACTTATGATTGCTTTTGGAAACCTCATCTCTTTTTACATCTGCACCACTAAGCAGTAACTGGCTGATGGTTTTGAGGCAGTCTCACCCAGTTTGCTCCAGAAGGAAAGTGTTGTTTCTACCTACTGTACTGTCTGAGGCCCAACACACTCTATGCCAAGGAATAAATTCTGAGATTATCGCACAGAGAAGGCTCGCAGAAAGTGTGTTTGTAATTCTTCAGCTCTCTGAATTCTTCGCAATTCATGGAGAAGAACATGGAAATATTTTCAGATTTTTACTGCTGAAAACACTTTTTGTTCTTGTGCCCACACATATCTGGTAGAACTATGTCTCTGCCTCCTTTAAATGCTCTTTTAGCTAATGGACTGCATTATGCATACTGTTGGAAAAGAAAATGAAAAGCAAGTTCCTCTTGAAGCCTATTCTCTGTGCTAATTTGCAGGACTGACAAAAATCGTACTGTATGGGAAACGAGTATCTTTCCACTGGTTTTGCATATAATCTGCTATATTAAATTTTGAATGAGGTTATCTGTCTAACTTGTAGGCCTATATATGCAAATCAAAAGCACTAAGTATTGTGTCTGGCTAACAGCCAGAAAGTCTGAATCACAATCAGTAGAAAATACAAAAGATTTTTTCCTGTATCAGTAAGGAGGAAATTAGATGCTTTACAGGGCTTTGTCCATTTCTCCTATGATTCTTCAGTGCTAAGAAAACTTGAGGCTGAACAGCATCATTCCAGTCAATGGAAATCTTTTTGTATCTAGAAATCAATATAAAATTATATATATTATTTATCTCAGAAGATACTTTGATCATTGGAAGGCTCTACTGGCTCTCAGATCCAACAGAGGTTGTGTGAACCTTGAAAAATCAGCTTCAAGGTCTTTTATCAAGCTGTTGAGGTTCAAAAAAGAAAATGTGTTTTTCCTGTTTCTACCTTATCAGGTCTCCCAGATACTTACTCTCTATGCAGAGATGACACAGAGTATAATTCTTATTTCACTCTTACACTGTAGTGATGCAAATGGGAATCTGAACTTACTTCTCACCATAGTCTGCAGTACAGTGCTGGCACTGATGTGAAACACACAACAGGGTTCAGGTCACATCATCACGCACCCATCTGATTTACTGGGGTTGCATCTGTTCTTGTGGTGTCAGTACTACGGGCAACTGCAGGAGAACTGTGGCTGTGGAGCTGTGAAGATGTGAGCAAGCATTGCAGCTGGCAGAACGGGGGCCATCCTGCCAATCTTTGCACCAGTGCCCATGCCAACCGTGCCACGGCTGTCTGTATCAATCTGTTGCATGGGCCTACTCATTTCAGACGAAGACTTCTGAAACTTTTTGATACCCAGGATCAACTGTCAAGATGCACAAGATCTGCAGCTGAGACACTTTTAGGAAAGAAAACTCAAAAAACTGCCCCTGCCTTTGGCTGTTTGGAGAGAAAACAGCAGTCAGATTACATTAGAGAAACAGCCTAGAAAATTCCTATGAAACTGCTTTTCTCACTTCCTCTCCTCTGCATTATGGTCCAGATGAGAAGACATCTCGTTGACTCAGTGGGTGGATCAGTGCAGCGGCTCTGGAGTGACCAGCACACCAGTAGAAATGGTGGGAGCAAGAGGGAGAGACCCGTAGGGCAGAATGGCTGACCGGAGCATGCAGCTTTAAAACAGCACCATGTGCTGCTGGGCTTCGGGTGAAGAGAGAGAATTTATCTCAGTAACCACTCGTGTACCAGAAGACGTCTGACGGCCTGGAGAGGAAGCACAACCACCTGACCACACAACCTCTCTCCTTCAGCATAAACATTTGTCAGTCTTTGCTGCTGTTATGTTCCTGGGGACCTTCTGGGGACCGGAAGTTCCTCTCTCATTAACCTCATTATCTCACCTTACTTCAGCCAGTTCGGCTTTCCTGGCAGGCTTGCAATTCCCCCTGCAAATTTCCCCATGGAAGACCATTTTAATTGCAGTTTTGCCGCAAACAATGCAATTTCGCTGTCTACAGATATTTCCTCATCTTGATATATTCTACTGGAGTTGAAAACTGCTCCCTGCGCTGTGCTGAGCGTCAGCGTGTGGTGGGTGAGAGTGTGAGTATGGGCAGACAGATGTAGGGGTGAGCGTCCTCTCTGGCCTCTACGGGAAAGACTTGTGCAGGGACTACTACATCCTGATACTGCATCCTGTTAATTACATTGTACTGTTGATTAAGTTAAGGAGCCCTATACAGCAGGGTTGAATTCAATCTAATAAATGTGTTGAACAGAAACTGAACAATTGACTTTATGCGTGCTCAGGAAAGTGAGCGGCAGACTGGAGAACAGAGAAAGATGGAGAACAAAAATGAAAGGATGAGAAGAAGAGGTGGAACATGAAGCAGAGCAGAAAGGGACAGGTGGAAGAGGAACTGTAGAAACTAATGTGGATAAAAGTTGGCATAAGAAGAAAATAAAGAGAAAATTAGCTGTGATGAAGCGTAGTAGGTGCTCGGATACCAGATACCAGTAATAGCCAGATGAGTTCTTGGGCATGCAGATTTCAAAATATATTGATTTTCACAGTTTTGTCTTTAAATCCTGGAAACATTTTAAAAAGGTTCAAGGTCCCAAGTAGGAATATATGTATACACATACATTTGAAATAATGTGACTGATCTGAGAAATTACAATATTTATCTGGGTGTAACATAGGCATTATATATTGTGGGAAATTTAGTCCCCCAAAATTGGACTTCTGCAGGTTTTAGTGGCTGCAAATTTTTTTTCTTTTTTTTTTAGTTTTTTTCTGTAATAAAATATGTAAGTGCTTGGCAATATTACTAACAACAAACTTTAAAGCATTAGCAAAAACTGCTGGTCTTAATAAAGATTTAAAACAGACCATCAACTCACATAATTCATGCACCACTTTTTTTAGACACATTTTTTCACTTAAATCTAAAGTCTTAAAAAAATGTCTACATGTGCCATGTGAAATTTCAGCACAAAAGTTAGCTGGTGACATATTATTTTACTTACGGCAACTACAATCGATACAACCAAAGCTCAAAGCAAAATTTTATAGCTGTTTTATAAACTTAGGAATGTACTCTGGGAATTTACCATGGAAAAATTGACTCAACTTGTATTTAAGGAATAACTAGGGCAAGTCCTGTGGCGGGGTGTAGTCCAAAATGCACGTGGTGCTGAGTTACAGGTACGGCTTGGTAATGGGGAGCACTCAGGCGGTATTAGGGAGAGGCAAAATGCGGCTGGTGTGTTTGAGATCCTCTGCTGCTGCCCTCCCCGAGGGTGCATGAAACCTCTAAGTACTTGGGGTGATATCCACAAAAGTATTTTGGTACTCATTTGTCTGCATAATTAGTAATTTAGATGCTTACGTGCCTCTGAAAACATGGTTGTTTGTAGTCAAATTGACAGGATTTAACATGGAAAAAATATTTTTAACTGTCATTAAAAGTATTTGCAATGTTGCTTGTTCATATGATGGCTGCATTTGTCCCCAAAAGATAAAAAAAAAAAAAAAAGGAATAAAACCATGATGCCTTACTGTCTGAAATAATTGGTGATTCCTTTATTTTATAGTGGGGTCTTATTTAACACTTGATTTTATGGGGAGTCAAGCTCCTGAAGTCTGGCAGCTGTAGGAGGATTTTGGCTTTGTTTTGGCTTTGTTTTGTGTTGTTGTTTTTTTGGTTGTTTTTTTTTTTTTTTTAAATATGTCTCTAATCCTTACCGCTTCAATCAAAAGTTTAAAAATATGGCTGGAGGATCAAAGGTCATATTTGGGATCTTAGAGGATCAAAGGAGAAAGATAAGAATAACCCACATTGTGGTATTATTAAGGTTATAAATATGCTTATAGGCAATATAGAGGGGTGAGGGGAAGGCTGATTGTGGGGTTTTTTTAGGTTTGGGAGTTTGTCCATACTGTCTTTATGTTACTTCCTAAAACTTGTTTCAAATTATTGACCCTTATTCATATAAATAATCTACAAGAAGAAAAAGAATTTAGATTTAAAATAATAATAAATTATAATATTGTAGGAAACAATTCTGCATAAATAAGGGAATTGGTTCTATCTATGGTAGATTTTATTCCACCTCAGATGTTTGTTAATTTAATAAAGAACAGCCAGATCTACTTACTTATGATGCCTAGTGCTAAAATCCTTCTAAAGAAATTCTACATTTTTCCCTTATTTTTTAACTGTCAAGACCAATACTAGCAATGAAAAATGTCATGACAGTTTTTTGATAGACATGTTTATTAGTAATTTTCTCACTTCTTGATTCCAGGGGTCAGCCGTTCCCACACCCCTTGGCAGCAGCACTGTGTTGGCAGAAGAGTTTATGTAAATGTTGGGGTAAAGCGTGTTACAGACCCTGCTCCTCTTTTTCGGGGGCACTCCCAGACTACCCCAGGCACCATTTACTGTCTGGGGGAATTCTGCTTCCTCCGTTGGTGTGCCATTAATATCCCTTCCTGACCCGATGGCAGTGTTGTTAACCCCTGCGGTCTCATTTCTGGCTCTGTTTCCTTCCATGATGTCCTGTAGGAACCTATAGGACAGTTATATATATCATTAAAGAAGAGGGTTCGTATTTTTATTTGATTCTGTATGATTTTAAAGAAATGGCTGCAGACTTTATACCTGACCTAGCTTTGCATCTGTTAAATCATACGACTTCCATAAGAAGGGAAATAAATCTGAATTCTTGTATTTCTTGAAGACAGCCATCACAATCCTGTATTTTTTCAGAAGATAAGATTTTTGTGGAAAACACTTCCCCTTTTCCCCTCAGTGCTTATAAATCATTGTTTTAGGGAATCCTGTAAGATCTGATAGGGGTAATTATAGTGTAGATAGTGAATGCATACATGCACAGCTTTGAACCCAGAGAAAATCCGTGTTTAAGTGATGTGGTCGAAGGTGTGTGGCTGTAACAGATGTGGCTAATGGTCAAATTCAGACAGTGTAAAACAGTGCAGAGATTGTCAAGGGAAGAAGAGTCACTTCTAAACCAAACCCTCATATTTTGATCCAGAATGTATGTTTGTTTCTATGTGTGTGAAAACCACTTGCTGTTTTAAGGCAAAGACGTCTCTCTCTCTTTGCTGTCCAAAACTCTGAGCCCTGAAAGCCCGCCTGGCAGCAGGGGTGGCCTTGGCGTGGGTTTGCTCTGTAGCTGCAGCTCAGCGTGCTCCGAAACACCAGCAACCGGTGCGGCCACAGGTGAAGCGAATTCTGGAAGCTTTTCGTTTTCTGATACTCTGTAACGCCAAAATCGTTTGCCCGCGGGGTGTGATCTGCCTCTTTTTGCACGGCTGAATTTGCATTGGCTTTTGAAGCCTTTTTGGAGGGAGGGAGGGAGGGGGACGGAAAAAAACCCCACCACCCCAATGTTTAAGAGTGGACCAGGGTCCTCCTGGACTTGGCACAGGCTCCTCGGCAACGAGGGATGTGGGCAGCCCGGCGGTTTTGCCCGGCGGGGGTGAGCCTGGCAGGGGCCCGGGGCTGGTCCCCCTGCCCAGCGCCGTCCCTCG
>NW_009648785.1:175116-233711 GCF_000708025.1 Charadrius vociferus | reverse complement strand
CCCCCCTTTCCTAAGGTCGGTTAAAAAAAAAAAGAAAAGAAAAGAAAAAAGAAATAAGGAGCCTGGAGTAACTGCGGCCGGTGTGACGGTGGGGAGAGGTGGAAGAGCAGCCTCCCTCTCCAGATCCATCGCCCAGCAGCACGCCTTGAGTGAAGGGATGGGAAGCACTGCCATGGACAAGAAGAAAGATGCCTCCAGCAGCAGGAAAAGCTCCAGCCAGAAGAAACTCATGTTGCGAGTGCACATCCCTGTAAGTGGCTCCTTGCTCTTCCTCCCCTTCGGCAGCTGGCGTGGCTTGGGCGCTGGGACATGTTTTTCTCTGACATGTAGCGCAGCGAGAGGCGGAGAGAGGTGTTTCCTGCCGCTGAGGTCTGGAGTTTGGGGGATGCTGGGCTGGGGAGCGCATCCCGTGCAACAGACGAGTCCTCCACATCTGAGGTGGGTTGGACCGTGGGGGGCTCTGCTGGTCTCTGCCCCCCCGTGTAGTGCTGGGAGCTCAGTGTGCAGCGTCCGTGGCACGGAGGAGTGAGGATAACTCCGGCTGCACCGCTACTCCCCTGCCCTGGGCTGTGGGTTTGGTTCAGTATGTCTCATCCAGTTCACATGCAGACTCGCAGTACGTTATAGCGAAAGGTCTGTTCAGCCCCGAGCGCTGGTCTCACCATCCCCAGGTTTGGCTCTGGGAACTGTCCGTGCCTTGTGGCTGAATCAGAATGTTTACTCTGACTCTTCCCTCTCTCAAGACTAATCCACATCTGAATTTCCCAGGGCTGGGGAACCCAGAGCTCGCTCAGATTTGGACACAAGCAGTCTGTTTATTGCCGAAAGAGCAGGGACAGTTGTATTGCCATGGTGGAGCAGACTAGTGAGCTGGGCAGTCTGTTCACTGACTCTTGTTTTGTATATACAGACTATAAAGAAACATGCAAGAAACTATGGTATAAGGATACAGAATAACCCTAGACCAAAAGTTTCTCAGTGAGTACTAAAAGGCTGGCTGGTGCTGTCCTCAGAGTTTACATGCCTTTCTGATTATTGTTTTTCTTTACTATTAGGATGTTCTTGTTATCTATGTAACTGTTTAGGTTTTCATTCTCAGTCACTATGTGCTTTTGGTTTTGTGGTTTTTAGTCTTTCTGGCAAGAAATGGCAGAGTCTCTGTATCTTTTTCTGTGCAATCGGGTGGTTTTTGTTTTTTGGTTTTGGTTGTGTTTTTTTTTTTTAAATCTCATTATATAAAAGTGGGAAACAGTCCTACACGTGTCTCTGCCAGGCCACTAGGGAGCAAAAAGATATTTCTGGTTCTATGCTTTTCCTTTGTTTTAGGGAAGAATAAGAAGTCAAAGTAAATTTATTAGGTGTCTTGAGCATGTGGAATAAAATGGTGGAGAAATACATGGCTCTTCTGCAGATTTCATTTTTCTCTGGAGAGGAATGCAAGCCCAGGAGCCTAAGCCAAACTTCTGGAGCTCTGAGTGCACTCAGTACTAGGATAAAAGGGTCCGTTTCTGCTAACATGGGTGTTGCCTATGCGTTTGTGACTGCAGTTTTTAGGCAATAATCTTTGCCATGTTACCAGTAGTATTTCACAATAGGGATATAAAATACCAAGAAAATAAAATGTACCGCTCCAAAGCGCCACTCACTCTGTGTACCTTATTTCTTTCCATCCTGTCTGCTGCATTGTCTCTGCCATCTCTTTCCATAGCCCCCCCCCACCTCTGACTCGGTCTAGCCAGGAACTTCTGTGCGGCTGAATCGCCACCTCTGCTCCAAGAAGCTGCATTTTTTTGCCTGCTAAAGAGCCATAGGTAGTACGGTAGATGCTATGGTTGCTGCAGAATTTTACAGGATCTATCTGGTGCTTTTGAAATACCTTCTGACCAGCAGATAACTGTGGCCACACCAGTACTTACAGCAATTTTCCCCATTTTATGGTTGTGAAGCTAAGGTGGAAAAAGTGCCTAAGTAACTTGTTTGCACTTAAGCATTATTGACAGAGGAAGGCTAATGCTTTTTCCTAATTGCCTTCCTTTCTTCATGAGTATTGCCTTAGTTCTGTCTTGGATGGACGATCATTAGTAGTGGGCCATAGTTTTTCATGTTCATTAATCTCTTGGCTTCTTTGCTATGCAGCTTGTGACTTAGGTAGCGGTAGTTACTCAGATACAAGCCTGCAAATGCCTGATATTGCACTGAAGTCGACATGAGTTTTATTGTTCACCTAGTTGGAAGCAATTCAAGATTTGGTAATGAAATAACACCTTCCATCCTGCCTCTCCACCCCAAATATATGATCCTTCTGTTCCATTCTGCATCATTCTAGCACTCCTCAAATGGACTATTGGGCCCAGGATCTTTCAGGTTGTACTCACATTTTTGGTGGTTTTCTGGTATATGGCAGAATTTAAATATGACTGTGCTATAAGAAAGAACATTTTTCTCATTCTCCTCATTTGGCAGTGGAATCTGCATTTGAAAAGATCCATTTAGACTGTTTTTTTTTCTCTTTCATAACGTTTTCTTGGCTGTTGTTTTGAAGCATCATTCCTATTATTTCAGTGGCGCCTGTCAGTGTAGCTGTAGTTGTCAAGGGAGCTTTCACCAGACAGTAATTTTTATTTTGTTCATCCTCTTCTTTGTTTTGCTGTGAGATCATGTTTATTGCTGAGACATGTAATTCTTGCTCATTGAGATCTTCAAATTAGGAACAAGAGAAGGACTAACAAGGTCTGAGTAGGAGGGGAGAGAGGAGTCAATTCTGAAAGAGAAAGCAGTGGGACAGAAAGGTACTGTTGTGATGCAGGCTACCCTGAAATATATTGGTCACATAGAAGTGCTGACTGAAAAAGTAAGACAAATATTGTACAAAAAAAAGAATAATCCAAAATATGCTACAATTAGGTTAGAGGATTGTGGAATAATAGACATGTCTGAAAAGAAATTTGTGTGCTTTTCTTCTCTCTCCCACATATTTTTTTTCTGGGGTTTGTCTGTGACAGTGGGAAAAATGGATCGATTTAAGAAAGCTGGTTTTGTGTCTTGCAACACTCCAGGGCATTTCTCAGGTACATCTTTTCTCAAGCAAGAACAAAACATGATACAAAAAGTCTGAAACACTCTATTTTCACCTTCTTTCTGTGTTCAGTCTCCTTCGGCACAAGTGGGTGGTGCCCAACCCTTGCTTCTGGGAATAGTGGTAGACTACTAAGTTCCTGCCAGTTGGGTTTCCTAGCAGCTCTCAACTTGTCCTTCGGTAGCCAAGAGTAAAGTGAGGGCCACTGTATGCTGTTAGCATGTCAGAGAAATATTTGCTAAATTGAAGACTGATTGAACAACCTTTTGGTTTGTTTGTTTGTTGTTTTCTTTGCAAATACACAACTGACTAATGAGCTAGTAATTGAGATGGACCATAATATAATTGCAGAAGCCTTTGTAAAGTAGAGGTCATATCAATATCCATCTTTTCCAGCAGCATGTTCTGAAGTCTTGAAATTAGAGATGCCTAAATGGAAATTTCTGGTCCAAATATCTTTGAAAGCTGCTACAGATTTGAAGAGAAACCTTAGCTCTCTAGATGCATCACATTTGTAATATGAAGACATTAGCATTATAAAATTCCTTTTTAAGCCATTAGAAGTTAATGCTTGTACATTGCATCGAACATTTTAAAAACTCTGTTCTAAGATGGGACATAATTGTCTGCTGAGTAGGAGCTCACAGCAGTGAGATCAGCATGTTCTTTTGTCATCTTGCAAAATTGATCTGTTCTAATGTTAATGTTACCATTGTAATCCTGTGTTGCTGAAAAAAAAAAAAGAGGGATTCTGCTCTTGCTTTGAATTTCATCTGGGATAATTCAGTCAGTGCCTATAAAGTTATGTTGTATTTACGCTAGCACAACTGAGGGCAGAACCTGTCTCAAGAGCTTCACCATGGCAAGTGCCAAGCACCTGCTGCTCCCAGCAGGTGGAAATTGCAGAACCTTGGCACTTCCTTGGATTTTTCCCAAATACATCACAAGGTGACTTTTTATTCACAAGAACAAAGAGATTTTCTCACAATAAGGACAAAAATAACATCTGCAAATGAATATAAAAACATCTTTCAGTTCAGTGAAGTGGCTGCTGCCTCTGGTACTTCAGCCCTGACAGTAGAGTTGATGCAGTAGAAGGATGCTCTTGGAGATCATGATCTTTTCTTTTCAATGTCGCACAAACAAACATCTCTGCACACTTTCTCCCATTTCTTTGTCAACCTCTATGATTTTGAACAGGCTCCTCAATGCGCAAATTTATTGCTGTTTCCAGGCCTGTTGTTATGTCAGGATGCCAGGCTGAAACATCAGATGGCTTAAATATTTCTAACCCAATAGATGACAATGATGTTCTGACAGCTAGTGTTGGCTCGGGCTCTGCCCCTCCATCTTGCTTTCCACACTTGCAAAGTCATTAATGGCTGCATGCCTAATAAATCACTGTGAAATGATTTTGTTCTGTCACAGTTTTTGCAGGCTGCTTCTTGGCTCCCGGTAATTGCTGGGTGGACTGATGAGAACAGCGCTTCAGTCTAGGGATCACTTTAGGAAGCTGCAGATGAGGAATAAGCTGGTCAATTCTTTCAAAGGAGATGAGGGAATCAGCTTCTAATGTGATCTAAGAATGAAAAAAAATATGTTTGTTTTCTTGGGAAAAGGAGGTACGGGGAGAGGGAAACAGAGGAGAGAGAAATGTTTCCCTAAAATTAAATCTGCAACTGTCCTCCCCCTTGCTCTCATAGGGAAGACTTTGAGTTGTCCTGAGGCTCTGTGGCCTTGAAGTTTAAATTTGGATTCCTCCCTAAAGGGCTGATATATGAAGGATCTGAAAGGGCAAGAGGTATTTGCTCAGGAGTGTTGAGATTGCACTTTGAATTTATCTGAAGGAAAAAAGAAAGAATTCGTGTTTGCAGTCATAATAACTGCCACTGTAATTAAGGAAGCTCTTAGCTTAGGTTTTTTGGTTTTAAAGCATAACACAAACTAATGATCAGCTTATTGAAAAGGACTGCTTCTTTCGAACATCACTTTTTCTGGTAGGAGATTCTGTTCCTAAATGGTGTCATCCAATCACCTTCTTTATTTATACCTGTGAGGACTGTGGGCTCAAAGGAGTGTGAATTTCCCTGGAGGAGCAAGTCATGAATGTGGAAGGAACCTCACAGAAATGTGGATGGTGAGACTTTTGCTCTCAGGAGAGGTATTGGGAATTACTGAAACAGAAGAAAATGTCATGGTCCTAGAGGGATCAAGAGTGAAATGGAAAGTAGGGATCTCCACCTGCGAGGTTCCAGTGCCTGTTCACAGACCTGCAAGGTTCAACTTATGCCAAATTTCACCTGAGCACCACATTGCATTCAAGGGAGCTGCTCAGATGTGACCAAAAGCAGAATTTGACCCTGAAGGAAGGATTCAACAATCATTTTGGTGATGATGGATGGACGGTCGTGGAAGTAGGTTGGTGTGCCTGTGTGCTGGCTTGGCAGGGCTAATGGGAATAGAAAGGAGCCAAAACTGTGTCAGCATGGCTGTTGGTAGACCAAATTATAGGCATTCATGAGGACCGAAGTAACACATATAATTCTCATCCCTTTGAAGAAGAGCTGAATCTATATCAAAAGGCATCCCATGCACAGGGAATCATAGAATCATAGAATTGTCTAGGTTGGAAGGGACATTGAAGATCATCAAGTCTAACCATCAACCTAACATGGCCAAAACCACCACTGAACCATGTCGCTCAGCACCACGTCTACTCTTATTTTAAATACCCCCAAGGATGGCAATTCCACCGCTTCCCTGGGCAGCCTGTTCCAATGCTTAACAACCCTTTCTGTGAAGAACTTTCAAAATGAAAGAGCAGAGTTGGTTACAAGAGAAATGAAGCATCAAGGAAGGCATCAGTAGCAGAGAGGAGATGTCTGTCTGGCATAGAAATAGCCCCTTTGAGGGCCATATTACCTTGGGCTGATCATCAGGCTTTTACGATTAGCCTACTTTCAGGGCCTGATCTGGTTGCAGAGGACTGGTGTCTCAATTTTCTACTATTGTTTGCACAGTAGACACACCGGTGAAAGTGTTATGGCCTAACAAATAGGGAGAGTTATGCATGTCTTCAAAGACAAAAAGAAAAAGCAGCTTGAATGTATCTTGAATGGAGCATGTTTTTCTCCTGGAAAGGAGAACTTGTGTATACACATGAATATAAGATGCCATCAATATATATAAAATATTATTGGTGGTTTGGTGATATAGTGCTATGCTACTACTGAACTCTTTCTAGTAGTAGAAGTGAGCTGAAACAGTGATGTATATGACAATTTCTGCTGCGGAATGACTTTTGTGTTTATTCTTTAGGTAGTTGTAGGAACTGGAATATAATGATACAGTTTAGTGTTTGCTTCTGTATTACTGTCTCTCCTAAATTGCTTGCGTATAACTACAAATGAAATCTTTAAAGCATGAAAGCATTATTTATACAGCAGAGAATCAAAACATAACATGGTACTTCAGTTTTTGACATTGAGGATTCATAGAATGGTATATAGAGTCCTTAAATTTTCATATAATTTAGCATGACAGTAAATTACATTATGTTCGCGTGACTTAGTGGGATGCATAGCAAATGCATTGCAGTATGTGTTTCACAGTTGTCATTTGTATCACACACCGTGATTGTTCAGACCTTACGGTCATTATTGCAAAGGGTGCTTGTGACCTTCTGCTCCGAAAACAGAGCTTATGTCATAAGTTGAACACTAGATCTGTTTTTGCAGTCAGGGTGATGTAGCTATATGCCTTTTTTAAGCTGCTGGAGAGCACATTTATAGATCTGGAGTTTCATTAGGATGAAGCGTGTGCATTATAAGCATTATCTACTATGTTATCAAGCCTTTATCATCATTTATTCACAACAGGCATTGTGCAATTTTCAATCATCTTTTCATGTTGGTAATGCTGCTGGAACAATGAAAATAAGAAAATACTTGGCTTCTGCCAGCTGAAAAAAGAAAAGCTATCAGAGTGGTCAGAGTGCCGGTTTACAGAACTAAAACCCACAGGATTTTCCCTCTCAGTTGCAGACTTCGTAGTGGTCTTTTATGAATGACTGAAGTTCATATGTGGTTTGTGGAAGCTACATGCCTGTTGATTCCTTTAGAAAAGTTTGGAAACAAGTTTTGCATGGAATTAGAGAAATCAATATTTGGTGAGCTAGATAAGGGGTAAAATTTGAATCCAAGCGCAAAGAAACATTTCAATGAAGACAACCTCTCCATAGAAAAGGTGTAGTTGTAAGAATGTGATGGACTAAACAGGTGCAACTAGCATTGCCTGTAGCCTGTCTAGTGGAAGAAATGGATTGTTACCTGCATGCCACTTATTTTGAATGGACTCTACATGGAAATTAGGAAAGACACCTGGAATTACACACAGAATCCTGAAGTGTATCACAATGACTCTATTTTTGCTACCTAGCCATAATCTTTGACAAGTTTCCACAGTTCCAGGACTGTTCTACGCCTTTAAATAGTTGTGCATTTAGTATGCTTGCTAAGCCTGTGTTATCTTGCTTTTGTTAAAAGGTGTAACTGCTAACAAGTGTTTTTACAGAATCATGGAATAGATGAGATTGGAAGAGGCCTCTGGAGATTGTCTAGTCCAATCCTCCTGCTGGCCCTGCGGCCAGCTAGAGCAGGTTGCTCAAGACTGTGTCCCACCAGATTTTGAGTATCTCCAAGGATGGAGACTGCACAACTTCATTGCTCTGAAGGAATGTATTTGGGCAAGTGAAAGTTCCTTGAGACTAAATATTGTTCACCCACTAGACAGGCACATTGAATTTAACTCCACACTTGGTTGGATCTTGTCCCAAAAGCATAGCGTCCATCTGGGGAGTGAAATTGGGTTTGGCCATGTAGTGTAGATACTTCTGGGAAAACTATGCTCTGAGATGGGAGTTGAAACTGAAGGCACGATGGTCCCAACAAGGCTTGTGGAAGAAAGGGCCAGTAAGGAAGAAAGGTGCTTAGTCAGTGTTAATCACAATATGTATGGGAGTTTGCCCGCTTCTCAGTAGAGCATTGCATCTTCTGGAATGTGGTTTTCATCATGTGTTGTCATTCCTTTTGCATAAATTAATTAGAGGGGGATTTGCTGTTACTGAGTATTAATCATGGCTTCTGTGTTGGAAGTGTGATCTAAACCAAGAGGCATGAGGAAAGACAGTTCAGGGATAAGAGCACTACCTCCTCATCTGGCTGTCTGAATCTCTATCTGCTGTATTGCCTGAGGTTGGGCAGAGGAGAGTCCTTGAGGTAAGCTTTGCATTGCTGAATGGCTGAAGCTTGAGGTCCACAAAGAATAAACTTTTAAAGCACCGGTGTGCCACACTGAAACATTGAAATGTCTTATGGGATGTTCTTTCCATCTATGACTGAATGCTGTTGAGCTAGATGTCTGTGCATGCATAAGGATACGTATGATGTTAGTAAATATAAACTCGCTGAAGAATTTAAAGCCTTGATAGATGTTATAGACTAGAGGCACATGAGAGGAAACAACGTTGTCCCTGTAGTACTGATATTCAAGTAGATGGTTGGAGTTTAAGCAACTTGCCCCATGTTGTACAGGAGTGTGACAGTTGGACTCATGGAGTCTTGAAAACTAGTTCATTTATCTTGGCCATAGGCCCAACCTTCTTCCTATGGTATTTGTCCCATCAGGATCCATGTACAAGCTCAACCTAAGTTAGCAGTGGTGGAAAGTATTTTTCCTTTTGCTTTTCAAAAAAACACGTGAAGTGAAAGGATTCCAGTCTAATGTCTACAGACAGTCGTACTGTGTCCTAAAATAACACTGTTAGGACTCTTTTGGCAGTCTGGTCAGGAAAACCAAGGATTGAGGATATTAGATAAATAAGAGAAGACTATATTAACTTTCAGCATCAAAGGTGGTACTTCAACGAGTGTGCCTAATTTTCACACCCTCCGTGTGGTTCATGTGGTTGTTGAAAGTTGTGAAACGTTAGTTGTCTTTTTTTTCTGAATAGCTGGTGGCGCATCAGTTGCAGAGTTCTTGAAACAAGGCATCTGCGGACATTTAGTAAGTAGTCATCTATAAACTCAAGCAGATGGGCTTTGGGAAACAGCACTTTGCCAGCCACGTTCAACCTACTGTACCCTCCAAAGAGTTTGCGGGCATCCTGTCTCCATCCCTGCACTCCGCTGACTCCAGTTGCTGAAGCTGGGCATTCCCCAATATTGCTGCCAGCTAGTGCAGGGGAGAGAATACCAGCGTGGTCTCAACTCTATTCCAGAATACGCCTTCCACTAATACTTGATCAACTCTACACTTTAATGGGAAAATGGAGAGCTGCTGTCTGAAAAGTTGAGCCAACATTATTCATAAACATAAGATTTATAGCCTGAAATGAATGGAAGGTAGAAGATGTTATTCAGCTTTTCTCTTTGCCCTTTTGTTTAGCTAGTTGGTGTTAAAGGTAAATACTAATTTAATAGAGTTATTTTAGTTGGGTGATGATTAATTATACATTTTCCTTATATTTTTTATGTTTTTGAGAATGACTGTACGTGCTCTAAGCTATGCAGAGGCAGGAGGGTACATGCCAGCATTTTTCTTCATAAAGCAATACCGGTAATTCAAAAACTGCAATTACTTCAATTCTTTTTTCTGTACTGTGTATTTAGAAATCTGGCTCTTTTCACTGTGGCAGACCTGTGGAGGCACCATCAGCTGGCATACAAAAGTTGCTGTTAAATGAACTCTTCTGATTTTCAGCTGTAAAACACTGAAGTCAGTAAAAGAGGAAACGTGCCTTACTTAACCATGTAGAGTAGCAGGCTAGTATCCATTACGTAGGAAGAAAAAAATTGTTTTCACCCAGTGTTCACCAGCTGTCCTGGTGGACCTCAACCAATAGTTACCAAGGCAAAGCAAGCTGCTGTTCACCGGTGGACATTATCAACGAATAATGTGCATCTTCCTATCCCACTGCAATGCTGAATAAAACATGTTGCCTTACAATGCCTTCTTAGTTAGCCAACATGTTTTATTTTCATGGTGTACGTTGTCAGATAAAACAAGTGGGTGGTAACTTGGTAAGCCTTGGTAACTCATTCACTTTTGATGTCCACCTGTCTATAATCTGAGATCCAAAATTCTGAGAACAGTTGATTCAAGTTTACTTGAAATGCCATTCACAATATTAATCCTTGAGAAAAAAAAAAGGTGCTAAGAAGCCTAGTAGTTCAGAGAGATGGGATTTTCAAAAGAATTTAGGCACGTTAGGTCCCTTTGCAGTATTTGAAGATCCTACTAGTTCAGTTGCATCAGGATGTCCTTAAGTACATTTGAAAATCCAGCTTTACATCTTTCAAGCTTTTGAGATGCCATTTTTCCCCCTTTGCTATTTATACCTGTATTACAAAACGGAAGCTGATTTTCCTATTTTTCCACTCCCAGTAACATTCTCTTGTACCTGATAGATAAAATGGAAGAAAAAACCCAAAAGAAAACAAGTCAGAAGCTTGTTTTTCACGGAACAAAGATTGAAAGTAATACTAGGAAGTAATTTGGTAAGAGATAAATATCAGCTGTTCTTTCGATGATAAAGACTGAAACTAATACTGATACTTAGTGCAGTGCAATCTGTTGTGTCACGATGTCTATGTACGACCTTATGTTTGACTGAAAGTGATCATGTATTACATATGATAAAGACTTCAGAAAGAAATCCCTTTTCTGTTCCCTTCAACATTTCGATTTAACTTGAGAAAAAGCTGCAATCATTTAAAATTTGAGAGGATTTTTTATTTATATGTTTTTTACCTATGTAAACTTTTAAAGGAAAAAGCTGCAATCATTTAAAATTTGAAAGGATTTTTGCAAACTAGTGCAGGCATTTAATGAGTTTAGACTCACTGGAGAGAGACGGGAGGACGCAGGGGAGCTCCTCAGGTTGTGAGAAGCTGATGGGGTAACCAACTTAGTCTTTGAAGTGTCTCTGTACATATCAGTTATAAAACAAGCTTTTAGCCTTGACTGTATTTGGGTTGAAGTAACTGAGGAAGAGGCACACATGTAAAAGCGAAGGCTAGTAATGTCAATGGCAGTGATCAGTATATGCACTTTAATGGATGAGAGCTGGAACACACAGGCTGAACATCTAGGGCCATATGTCTGGGGATCACCTTCTCTTGGAGGAACAATAAAATCTAATGTCTCTGGACTTTAGCAACAAAATGAGAGGAAGTATTAAGTGTACACTCTAAGGAAACATCCATTTTCAGAGAAGATATTTTTAAGAGTTCATTTCCAGAGAGCAATAGGTACCTTTGATTATGTTTTATGATCTTGAATGTTCCGTGCACTTGACTAGGTTAATTTAAAAAACATGTAAGGACACAAGTGCAGAGGCTGTGTCCTTGAAGGGAAGCTGCCCTGTGTGCAGCTGTTTACTATAAACTGAATACATTCAGTGTGTGTGCACAAGCTGGCAAATCGCTCATGTTGCAGAGAAATGAACTGTGATAGAAAATGCAATAGGTATTTAATTATTTCAGAAAAAAAACACGTTATGAATATGCTTCTGTCTGATGTTAAAACATCTGGATTTAGTTTCTAGCTGTACTAAGATTATTTTTGATTTCATATCCTGTGTTTTAATGTCACAAAACAAATAGAACAAGGAGCTGACTTTGTATGTTGACCTTTAGGCTGTTTTTGTTTCTGGTGGGGTTTGGGTTTTTTTTGGTTTACAGGACTAAATATTTTAAAGTCCAATCACCTGAGCTATTGTGCTAAGAGATTAACACATATTAATTTGAGTCCTACTATCCCAGATAGTTGTAACCAGGACTAACTTTCTTCTTCCTTGTCTCTGTCTGCTTCCCTGCATGCCTCCAAGTCATGTCACATCAAATAATACATGGTCTTCAGAACTCACTGGGGGAGAGAAAAGTCTGGGAACAATGTGAACATGCACAGCCAGGCACTTCCACTAATTGTTGATGTGGACGATGGAATACAAAAGCAGAAGGAGGGAGGGCAGAATGGAAATGTGTCTTGGTGTGGAAACGACTGTGTAAAAACAAATATGCCTGGGCTTGCTCATTGGGAATGTACATGTTGCACAGGAGAACTCCCACAACAGGAATCCTCTGCTTTAGTCTGCCCCTGCCAGATAATTTTAGAAGGTTTCTTTTTTTATTTATATACTTCTAGAGGCTTTCTTGGCTATTTGGAGATGGGGACTTCAGCAATCATGAATCATAACAGGTAGTGGCAATTTACTGCTGAGCCAGCTTGAAATTCTCTGTTAATCTTTGGTTCTAATTATTTGGTATTGCCTAAATATTGGGAATTGGAAATTTAAATTAATTAATTATGGATGTAACATGCTAGTGGCATTTCAAAATATATTCTGCTGAAGTGGAATTAAATATCCAAGTGATGCTCTTCCATACTGTGTCCTCTAACCCAGAGCAGGCTGAAGTGCTTTGCAGATCAATTATATAGAATAAAGTAAACAGAATAAAATGACATATTTCAGGTTTTTTACTCATAATGAAAACCAGAATTTCCTGTCAAGAACTGTTGTGGTGAAATATCTAAACTGTATTTTGCTTAAACTCTGAAAAAAAATCGGATAAAGGCAGTGATGAAGTGATGATTATTTGTTAAAATGAGCCAAAAATGGAACATTTATCCTATAGGATGAGAGCTATATGAAATTATGAGCAATTGAAAATGAAGTTAGTAAAGTTAGTGAGATTCATAATGAGTAGATTTATACTTTATTACACAGTGGAACTATAGCTACACAGGGAAGCTACCAGCCCATGCAGGGATTCATCATTCCCTGGAGATGAAAAGACTCTTTACATCAAGGAAACAGAAAACACAAGTGATACACAGGGCACTTGCACGTTCATCTATGCCTGCAAGATCATCATACTTATGCTGAAAAGTAGATATTTCTGCAGTGAAATGCAACAGCTGCAATTAGTAATCAGCACGATGTAACACAATTGGTAAAAATCCAGATACTTACTTTATCCATTTACTAAATGAATCGTGAATGTCTAACTGAACTGAGAACTATTATGGAGGCAAGAGGAAAAGAAATAGCCAGCAGAAACACCAATTTGTTGATTATATAATGGACCTATCATTAGTAACTTAATTATGCCAATGCAATTGGGTTTTTATCCAAGACAGATACTTGTTCCTACCAGGGCTGATTGACCTTGAGAGGCTGAAGGAGTTGGGGCTGTTCAGCCTGGAGAAGAGAAGGCTCCAGGGAGATCTTATTGCGGCCTTCCAGTACCTAAAGGGGGCTACAGGAGAGCTGGGGAAGGACTTTTTACTAGGGCTTGGAGTGACAGGACGAGGGGGAATGGCTTCAAACTGGAAGAGGGCAGGTTTAGATTAAACATTAGGAAGAAATTTTTCACTTTGAGGGTGGTGAGGCACTGTTGCCCAGAGAAGTTGTGGCTGCCCCATCCCTGGAGGTGTTCAAGTCCAGGCTGGATGGGGCCTTGTGCAACCTGGTCTAGTGGGAGGTGAACCTGCTCATGGCAGGGGGGTTGGAACTCGATGATCTTCAAGGTCCCTTCCAACCTAAACCATTCTATGATTCTATGATGCTATGATCTTGAAAACCAGTCTGATTATGCCAGAGTATGTTTTAAATGGAAAATTATAAGACTTAAGGAAGATGGAAAACTATTGACCAGTAGAAGTATGATTGCTGATAGCATTGCAGAAAAGTGAGAATGCAGAAAGATAAGCTGGTTTATCCAAGGAGTTAGATTTATCCCTTTTTCAGTTAAAATTATGTAAATTAAGTGCTGTGAAAGTTATCATGAGGACAGCCCTGAAGACTGATTGTGACTCAGAGCGCAAATCAAGTTCATCATATAAAATTCCTCACAACAGTCCATTATGGCGCATGTATTTTGACAGGCAGGATTGGCCTTCCAGCAATTACCACTGAAGATACTTATCATTGTAGTGTGGAAACCCAACTTCCCGGCACTGGGTTGGGAACGTCATTTCACAGTGATCTCCTAAACATCTTTGCTAACTAAAACTGATTTTAAGCATATTGCCAAAAGATCTTAGTTTCTCCGTCTTCCTCCCAGTCTTCCAGTTTTCACATCAGATTTCTCTTTATTATGTGTTCCTGTTTTTGTAATCCTCTGATTTCTGAAAGCCACTGTAACCTCCACGCAAATAATATTCTTTTAGCAGTTTTCCCCCAGCCAAAAGCACTAGCTGCTATCTTTAGATACAGTTTCTAAAACCCACCACAATCACAAAGTACGAAGACCATAAAAATCAGTCTCTCAGAATTCCATGTTGGGTCTTTATGGAAAGGATTTTTATTTTTGTTTACATCCCTTAGATGTGGGCAAACTTTAAGGATACATATCAGGTTTTTCAGAAATTTTGATGACTTTGGCTGCCCAGGGGTGGGATACTAAATGCTAATGGGAGCCACAAGGCTCCTGCTGTTTCATGGAGAATACCCACAATTAGCATTCTAGGGGATTTAAACTTTTTTTTTTTTTTTGGCTTAAGTGACCTCTTCAGTGCAGAGCAGGGAGCGGCTGAACCTGCTGGAAGAAGATATCCAGCTGTATGAGCTGCTCACTACTAGATATGCTGCTCACTACTAGATATGCTGGGTCTGATTCTGGTGTTACTTGCCTTAGCGGGAATATATCCCCTTGTCATCGCTGAAACTGCTGTTATCAGTGGAGTTGGAGCTGGAGGCACTATGTCTGCACCAGGTGAAAATGTTAAGATTTCATTATGGCTCTCTGCAGGTTAGAGGGATGGGAGAAGGAAACACCTAAAGCTTGCAAGTGTATAAAGTATAAATGAGCAAAGTATGGTAAATACCTCGTCAATAGATGCCAAATTATCAGGGTTTTTTTTTTCAATTTTGCAATAATTCAATTTCACAAACAAGTTTCTTCTGGATGTTCTGTTGAGAGCTTTCTTTCCTTGCAGACAACTTTTACAGTGCTGCTTACCACAAATCTTGCCACATTTAACAGGACTGCAAAACGCCTGATATAAGAGATCTGCGTTGGAGACGGGAGAATGAAACCAGGGTAGAGTGGTAATATATGGCTAATGCTATGATTCACCCTCTCTGCTATTCTGATTGTGTTACAACTGTAATTCTGTAGCTGTGGTTTCTTCCAGTGGTCTAAACAGGGAGGCAGGTAAAAGGTTGGACTCACCATGAGCCAGAAAACCTAAAATATCTCTTGTGGGTATTGGCGAGGTGCCCAGACCAGAATAAATATGTTCAGCCTTTCTCTTTCACATCCCCCTTGTAAAGACAAAATAAAAAAAGGCCAAACAGAATTCTGACAGGCTAAATTTTGTTTAAATAGAGGCCTGGTAACTATATGAGATTGAGAGATGGTTATAAGGCAAAGTCCTGTACTTTATATGGATTTATAATAGTCATTTAAATAAAATATGCCTTTGTGCAAAGGCTGAGGATTTGTAAATTCAAACTGTTTTATGTATGTTTGCATAATATATGAGGGGGTTTTATGTGTAGTACATATACTTGGCTAGATTTTTTTTGTTGGAATCATCATGGTGATTTAGTTAATGTTGTTTTCTTTTCTAAGCATCATGTCAGAATTTATCATGATCTATTTAGTAGAAAGAAACCTTCTTTTATCTGTCCCAGTTTGCCCACAAGGCCAGTCCTGAGTAAAGCTTGACTTTTCCAAGAAGCTTCCAGAAGTTCCAAGAAAGGTTCATTTCCATCTGGTAATTAATTAAAAATAGGTCTTAAGAAGTTCATATTTTCCTTTCTAGGGTATTCTGTTATTTAGGCTTTTCAGCACTGCTGTCCATGAGTCTGTGTGTCATTTTACAGAACTGCTCAGAAAAGGATCTGTGATACCAATGGAGGGACAGGACTTACCTCCGATAGCTGGAGCTGGAGTTCTTGGTCTGGCACGTTGGTTGGGCTGCACAGGAGGTTTTAACTTTGGGAAGGAAATTTAGTTATATTTTCTGGCAGTAGCCTTAACATTTTCTTGCACTTGACTTTTTATTGTTGGGAAATTACATGTAAAGCAACTGTGACTGGTGGAACATATTTATATATTTTATGTATAACTTCAAAGCAGAGCGAGTATGAATGTTCGTCTTGGTTAAGTCTTTTCGAAGTACATGTATTCATTAAGCTGACCATAGAAATTCAGTCAAACATAAACTCGGCTATTGCTGGTCATTCATTAACAGATTCATCTAAAACTTTGTCCAAAGCTTTAGTTTCTGAATCAGGTCGTGAATGTCTCGTTTCCTCACCAGTCCAAAAATACTCAGCCTATTTGTTGGTTAAAGCAAAGTCAGTCATACTGCGAGCAACAGTATAACCTCCTAACCACAAGCTTGCTTTATCTTGGATCCAGCTGTGCTTCTCCTTCCACGTGTCAGGGCTGTAGAAGAAAAGGATATGCTTGAAGTATGAAACGTGGCAATCTTGACCCTAACACTTGTACTTGATCTTGAAGGGAGCATGTAGCCCAGACCAAGCTCTTGCTCCACTGACCTTCTGGCAGTTAATTACTTGGCTGGGTACAGAGTATGTGGTGTAAACTCTGGAACTGATACAAACCTTCTCATGTGTAAAGCTCTGAAGTGCTTTAGAAGTTATGTTTTGCCATATATGACTGACATGTAGATAGATCTGGGTCAGAGATCCCTAGGTGTTTCACTGGTGCTTAGCAGTAATAGGAAAATTTATGCAGGAATTCAAGAAAATTACTTCATCTGAAATATCTGATAGGGAGGACTTTGCCAAAAAATGAAATGTGTGGAACAGAGTTTGGTGTCAAAATTCATTTTCTAAGGAAAGTATTGTGAGATCTTGCATGGACACAAGTTGTTTACTTCTCTTTCTCTTGAGAAAACTGGGGTTTTGTTCATTCCATGTAAACTCAAGTGCTTCTGTAGCACTTTGCCTGCCTGCACTGTCCCTAGTTTGTATGGGTTCCTAGTGAACCGAATAATATCAATGCCCTAATTACTCTGAATCTGAAATGTAAAATATCACCAATCATCAGACTGTCAATTCTTGGGTAATTGCAAGATCCTGATATTCCCCCATCTCGTCTTGTTATCCATATGCTATTCAGTTTATCCTCTGTAGATCGTTAGCTCTTATCAGACAAGTATACCCTCTAATATCAACCTTCTGTGCATTCACATTTTCACTTACACCTTAAACACAGGGAGACCTGCTTTATTTGAACTTGCCAAGGAAGTGGACTCTTGGAGGATATCCAGGATTTTATTGATGGGGTATTTGATCCAAGTATTTGTTTTAAAACTCTCCTCAAAAGTAAGCCTGGTGAGAGAGCCAACATAACATAATAACCCTAATGCACTGCCCGTCTCCATCTCCTTCCTTCTGCAAATTTCAAAATGTTGAGGAGAAACAGTTGAGTTAATAACACCCATGTTGGCCTGAAAGTATCATTATTTCTGATTTAAAGCTTGGAAAGCAAAAATATAACAAGTTACTTGCCCGAGTCTATAGCAAGCTGGAAAATAGAGCTCAATGGCTCCCTGGTCTTATATGTAAGCTAAAAACCCCATCATGCTTAAAGCCAGACTGTTTGAGGTAATTCAGCACTGGCAGATGTCTTGGCCCACTCTACTCTTGATTCTGCACTAACTCTGCATGGGGCTTTTCATATATAAGATCAACTATAATGAGGGTCCCTTTGGTCTCAGGAGTTTACCTGTGATGAGGTCTGTTGCCAGACTCCTGTGTCAATAGATTTACTGCCTTCAGTTGTGGATGAAGTCACTTTGTCCCATTTGAGGCAGAATCAGATAGCACCGTGAGCCTATGGCTTCCCATAAAACATCCCTTCTCTGCTATTCATTGTTGTTAAGGCTGATGGAAATAAGCCAATGTTAAATAAGGGGTGGGAAAGTATAGCCTTGCCTTAAACCGAGTACAGCTGCTCTTTTGTTACTCGAGTTGTATGCAAGGGCAAGCAGTGTTTTGGCATGCTCTTGGCTCCATAAAAGCACTGCTGAGGGAGCAACGGAAGTTACTCCCACTATTTTAAAAGACAGGTCACCAGACTCCCAAAGTTACAGCAGCTGATGCCTCTGGAGAGTCGGCTGTTCCCTAAGCCCTGGGGAGAGCTGAGGAAGAGCATATGCTGCGAAGGACGCCCTCACCGTGGGAACTGTGGTTTGAACCTGGAAAGACGGTGACAGATCAGTTCAGCATTCTCCCAGTGAGGGTCTGGTTTTTCTAGATGTGAGAAAAGTAGTCTTCCAGGTGGTTGAGACAGGTGAAAGTAGGGACCATGGTGGTGGCTGGTCAAATGCTTGAAATACCAATGCTGTATATTTCTATGTTCCCTTTCCCATCAATTTTAAGGAAGTTTCGGGGGGTTTTTTTTCTTTTTTTTCTCTGTCCTGTTTTACTTGTAATTTCACTTTTAAAGCATTTCCTTCCTCAGCTTCACTTTTAAATCTATTAAAAAGAAATTTCTTTCAGATTCACAGAAATAGTGTTTGCTTGCTTGTTTGTTTTTCCAGGCTATTCAGTAGGTTACAGAGATAATTTCTGCTTGTTGGTTAATTTACATAGGTAAGATTGTCTTGATTCCCCTTTGGAGTCATTATACAGCTCTTCCTCAAATTCTGGGGTGTTTGAGACTCTTGTATAAGCAGATGATATGTTTTTATGAGTAGTATCCCATGTTTGCCATGTATATATATGTATATGGGTGTGCCTGCATACACCCATATTTCCATGTGTGTTTTTGCATATAATCCTTGCAGCACATTTGATGTGAGATTTTTGAGATGCACCAGAAGCATGGAATTAGGGAGCAAGGACTTCTTATGACAAGTTTAGTGTGTTTTGATGCAGGTTTAGCAAAAGAATATAGTTGGCATATTCTGAACGCTGAAAGGGTCGCTCTTTGACATGTAGTTGTGGACCAGTCTCTTTCCAAATCTGGAAAACAGTTCAGAGTTAACCTTTCTGAATCATCCCGTATTTTTATGCTGACCCTCACATTATACATGGAACAACTCCTTTCCAGATGTCTGCAGCCATTCCTCATTAGACATCTGAACTGTTTCTGTTCTGCAGATCTGACAGGTATTGGGTCTCCACAATAGGAACAGAACTTCTTAAGCCTAGAAAAAAATGCTAGAAATAATTATTATTCCTTTGCTTTCTTGCTCTGGAAGATGCATAAAGCAAGAAGGAGCCTTCTTTAACCTGCCATTTATTTCCATTTCCTGCTTCTGTAGGAAAATCCTGTAGGTAGCCCCATCATACCTTCCCTGTAATAAACTTCATCGGTCTGAAAAGTAGTGATGTTTCCTGTTTTCATTAGAGCTTTCCTCCAGCATTTCACTCTTTTCCCCTCCTAATTTCCAACCTAAATTTATTCACAATCAGTTTCCATTTCCTAATTGTACCCACAAAGTGTCCTTTATCTCTCTCCTCCCTTGTTGGTGTTTATCTGCCTTATGTAACTTTGGAGAAGGATCGCATGCACTCTCAGCTGTCAACTGTGAAACTAAGTGAGCCAAGCTCTTTTAGTCACGTCCCACAAGAGAGACTGTGTGTTCCTCTCATTGTCAAAATAGTCTTTTGGTGCACCTGTTCCCAGCTGAATTAGCCTTTCCTGAGCACAAATGACCAGAACTGTACACATTATTCCAGATGAGTTTTCACAGTGCTAATATATATATGGTATTAAAGCTTTTTATTTGCTCTGGAGGCTTTCTGATGCATGCTTTAATCACATGTGCTTTATTCATAGAAGCATTACAACTATAGCTTCCAGTTAACCTTTCGCGACAGGTACACTTTGGTTCATTTCTATCTAGCTATTGAATGCTTTTTTAGAAAAAAAAATATAGTCCATAAGTACATAATTTAGGGATAAAACTAAATTCATTAAATTAAATTTATTAAATGAACTTGATTTGTATTTTTTCACTCATTGATCTTACCCAGTCCTTCCTGTGAGATATTCTGGTCCTTCTGTTAGGGAGTGAGCCCAGCAGCTTGGTATCATCACTAAGGTGTCTGGTTTAGTTTAAACGTATTGAGGTTGTTTACCTAAGTTTCGGTAAACTGTTTCATGGAAAGATTATTGCTTCTCTTTGCACTAGGGACTTGAAATTCCTGGTTGTCCTCCATGCTGCCCAGGATGCCAGCGAGAGAGAGCACACGAGACTCTTCCTTACTCTCAGCTGTGATAGCTGGCACTTGAGTGGCCCAATGTGGCAAAGAGAAGCAACAAGAGGCTATACAGGGGGTAGCAGAGGATTTGCTGTGTACAAACTAATCTTGGAAAAATTTACTAAGAAATTGAGATCGTTCCCACATCTGCCTAGCTTATCACTAGGCCTGAGTTGGGCAGAGTCTCACAGTGATGGGACAAGACAGATCTGTGTTTACCCCATGAGACCCTACCAGATTTCATGGTCTTAGTGACAGTGATAGATCTTTTCAATTAAATATTGTAATTTTTTATTTATTTGACAAATACTTTTTTTCTAACTTTGCCTTTTTTATCCTGATTCTAGCTAAAATCTAGCTTGAAAAAATGTATGACTGAGGGGAACTTCTGCCAAAGTTTGTCAAATTATAGCCCACTAAAACAGGGGTTGTGTTTGCTAAGTATTTGTGTTGTGTTTGCTATAGGTTGTATAGCCTACAGACCTATTGTTGCAGAACTATGAGTGAAAATAGATCAGTTTAGTGCAGGAAGACAAAGTAATTATCTGACCAAATTGTTAAGACAAAATTAAATGTGTTTAGTTAGGACTATTTCTGTCATCTTTGCAGCAGTAGTAGCTGTGTAGACCTTTAAATTTACAGTAGTGATTAGGGCAAGCGGATGGGGTGGATGTTTGGTGGTTTGACTAAAACAACATGACCTTTGGAGCTAAGCCTGCTTACACTTTGGTCTTCCTCTGTTTAGGGTAACCTGCTTTTCACACTTTTGTGTATAGTGGATAGCTCTTGAGAGAAGCTGAGTTCATTTGAAGTAGAAGTTGCTCAGATTCTGCTTAAGAGTCTTCTCCAGCTGGCTTGAGAGGCTGATAATACTTGAAATAATTTTTAAAGCTTTGTTTCCTTTTTCTTTCTGCTACATTTTATGAACTTTTCTTACCTCCTTTTTTCCCTCCCTTCTCTCTTTCTATCTGTTTTATCTGATCTCTTTGCAGAGTGTGAGCTGTCCTTTTTTTCAGTGGTGTTATTCAAGGGAAATAAAAGGTTAATACAATATCTGGGCAAATAATGAGTCCTTTCCAGCAGTGCTACCAGCCGAATTGGCTTTCAGCTGCATTGTGTGCTGAAAACTGATGACTTACAATTGGCTAAAGCTGACGGTGAGGCTGGAGCAGCTGTGGTATAGCAGGACGGCAGAAACTTGGAGAAACAACTGATTTCGTTAAAGCTGAAAAAGAATGTCGTTTTGCCCTCTTCTTGTGTAAGTAGGCGCTCTGAGGGTTTTCTTCTACTATTAGATACCTGCTGAGGAGCAGCAAGATTTCAAGAACAAAGCTGTTTGCATGTATGTAAACTAGTGTAGTGAAATGTTTAAGTAATTTCTTTGGTAATGGTTATGCTTTAGTAAGGATTATTATTTTTTCTTTTCTGATGGATTTAGTGCTTCTGGAAATGTTGCTGGATTGACAGCCCTGTAGTAGTCCATTTACCCAGAGAGCAGGTACTGCCTAGCCCCTGGCCTGGCATTGCCTTTGGCTCACCTGCCAATCTAGATCCTCTTGAGAAGATGCTGGTGTCCATTTCAGTGTCTGTTCACCCAGCCACCATCCTGTGGAAGTCTGAGGAGTTATGCTTTGCTGAAAGCTGTGATAGTTTTATGTTACAGACAGTGGACCATTTGAAATTCAACCAAGTACCAATTGTGGCAGTGAAGCTGATTTGTGAGGGCACTGTCTGGGAGGGCTGCATGGCATTTGCTGTGCCAAGGGAACTGTGTCTCTGTGGCTGGTGATTCTGGAGAGAAATCAGCTGCTGCTCTCTTGATTATTATTCCTACCAGGTCCTCTTTCTGCTCTGCTGCTATTAGAACCAATGTAGTTCCTCCAGAGAGGATTTTCTTCTGGGCAAATATGTTTTTATACTATTACCTAGAGTCTTTTCATCTATGCTAGCAATGTTACTGCTGCTTCCCCTGGGGCTTCAGCACATACCCTGAAATGCGTCAGTGTGTTGCCATAAATGCTGAGCGCTTCGTTGTTTCCTTAATCCGTGCTGACTCCATCATTTCTGGGTATTATCAGAAAAGTGCTCACCTCAGTAGCAATTGCGTATGGTCCACTGGACTTCACGTTCTTGCCTGCGTCATCACATGAAGCGGCATTAGAACTGGCTAGATCTTCCCTCCAAAGAGAGGAGAAAACAAAGGGGAAGGGAGAGCGTAAGTGGCTCTTCTTATCAGCAAAAAAGAGGATTTGTTTTCGCAGACTAAGCTGCTAATGCTGAATGACATAAAGAAAGAGATAAGAGAGCTGCTAAGTCTTTGAGGAGGGTTGTGGGGACAAACTATGCTCTCCAAGGAGAATACAAAAGACAAAACAAAGCAAAACCAATGCAAGTATGGAAAGGAAAAATAAGCCCCTCCAAGAGGAAGCTTAGCAGAGAAAACGGGCAGCAGGCAGCAAAGTTATGATGTCTACATCAAGGAAGCCAGGGCCAATAGTGAAGATCATCCTCCAAGTAGCGGAGATAAGATCCACAAGCAACAGAAGAGAAATTTAAAAGGGTGAGGGGTCTAATTTTTCTTACTTTCCTCCAGAATAATTTACTATGGCTGCACTGCCATCAGGATGGGTTGTTCCTGTAAAAACTCCCCTGGTTTCCATTTATTGGTAAAAAATAAGCTTCCAAGGCCAAAGATGAAAATTGTCTTATACTTCTGTTGTAGTTATTTCCTGAAAGGGGAAGAAGTATATGAAATACCAGAGAAAGATATTCAAGAGAGAGTGTCTTTCTCAAAGAAAGGTACTGAAGGACCAGTAAAAGGGTTTGAGTACTTAGCTGGGAAGCCTAAATCACCTTTGCAAAACATTAAAGGCAAGAGAAAAATTTTGCAGTGTGATGAGATTAAGTGAACAGGCTGCAACAGAGGTGGCAGAAAATCTGACCTTTGCCCTTGCTTAAGTACCCAGCAGATTACCTATGGAAAGAGAAGCTCCTGGTAAAAGTTGTGATGAGATACCTTAGTGTTCCTGACAAATGTGAGAACTTCATAAGAGTCAAACAGGATGTCCTGAGTATTGTCCAGATCTTTGATGTAGTTATGAGTGGGACGTGGTGAAAAAAACTGATGGAAAAAGCAAGACCAGCTTGCTTTAGGCATTCACCAGGCTTTCTGGCACTGGTGATGTCTGTTAATAAGCCATTTTACCTGGTTTCTTAACCTACCTAGTAATAGTGGAAATGGACACCTGAAACAGCACAGCCATACACAGCCTTGTGTATTTTGGTATTTCCCCCAAATTAAGCTTATTTTAGTGAACTGATATTTTAGCATTTTAGAGAAATAGAAGTGCCACTGATTCCTGGCATGATCTACCCCTACTCCTTGCCACGGGTTTTGCTATATTTGCCATCTGAGCTTCTCATGTGCTGGACAACACAAAGCAAGGCTGCTTCAAAACAGAACAGTCGACTTGTTATTAGTAGCTTGTTTGTTTGTCCTCAGGCCTATTTATAAAAACAGCCCCAGGCAGGGAATTCTGCCAGCAGCTCAACTGCTAAACAATTACAGATCTTTTCTCGGAGCAGTGTGTTCAAATCTATGTAATAATTCAGCAGCAAACCATAGCTCCGGCTCACATGTGTATGAAAGTAGCCATTTTTGTATGCGACACTTTTTTTTAAAAAAAACCCCACAGTCTCAAAAAGTATTTATGTTAATGCATATAAAATTACAAAATTTAACTTACAGAGATCACTGCCAATTTAGTGAAACCAGGCCCAGTAAGATAACACAGAAATCAAAAGGAAGTCAAAATGGTCAAATAAATATTAATCAAAAACTATACATAGCCTGCAAACTCAGACATGGAATTTAAGGGACTGGTACTCACAAAGGGTCAGGCTTTCCAGCTCCCTCCTGTTAGGTTTAAGCAAAAAATAAAAGATATACCTCTGTGAGGGAGAAGATTAATCTTATTTTGAAAGAACACGGTAATATCTGTTTTTATCGGTGATATGGGGCCTTAGAGATTTCAATTCACGAGTGTGATAGGTAGTTGATTGGTTTTGCACGGTTGGTGTTGCAATGCAGATGAGATGCACTCTTTAATTAGTGGATGTAGAATTATAGGGACCAAATGGTAGTCCCTATACTACCATTTATAAATAAGGTAGTCCCTATTTGCCTATACCTGGCAAAAATGTGCTAGAAGTAGGAGGCTTAAACATTTGGATCAGGATTTTGGTTTTGTTCAGAGTGCTGTAACAGCATAGCAAGAGGATTTTGTGAGAATAGCACGTTAAACAAGAGACAGTAAACAAGTCTTGTAAATCTAACGAAAGGTGTGAACATTCAAGTGAGACTTTGGGGGGGAAGTCCTCTCCAACGGAGACTGCAAACTGCACAAGGCTGGATCACTTCCCAGTATGAAGTACAGAAGTCATGAACCAGAACATCTCTGCTTGGAGAATGTGTGTTTTTTAACCAGCTTGGTAGTATTTCAAGAGTTTGAAATGTTCTTTCTGAACTTGAAATATGTGTCTGTGTTTGCTAGATGTGACGCAAGGTTTTGACAGTTTTGCGTTTGATTTATAACTTAAGCCTTAAGGAAGACCTAGAATTCAGGATTTAACCCCAAATTAGTGTGGGACTTGTTAGATACTGTTTAGATATTGGGTTTTTAAAAACTGTTATTTTATTATTATTTTACTTTGTTCTTCCTTGGAGGGAAAACAAAGCAAACCTGCCTGGCTGCTGCCATGGAGAGGTGTGGCAGGGACAATCTTTCCCTCAGATAATTTAGGCCCGGATTATATAAATACACCCTTGAAACATTTAATCCCTCCATTGATGTCTGATGATTGAAGCAAATCCTGAAGTAGCTCAACTGCTGTGCATAGGATGAGAGTTGGAAACTCAGAAACCCTGTCTCCTTTTCCTGTGCACACATATTTCTGGAAAATATGCTCTATTAAAGGTATGAGGAGGCAGAGTTGCTGCATCTCCAGCACGTACAGCAAATTGGAGGGATATGGCACATGGAGGGAGGATGCCCACAGCAAGCTAATATATAATATTGGATTAAGGAGCAGATACAGATTTTAACAATAAAGTGTTAAGTTCTGCAAAGTTAGTGACCTATTGTTTCTTTTATGTTTTTTTCTTTTACTGTTTCCCTTTTTCTTGATCTTCATTACAGTTAAAAAATGGGGAGCTGAGCAGAAATGTAACTCTCAGTTTCAATTCCTCCTTTTTGCACAGAGCCCGTGCTGGATTGCTCTGATCTCCCTTCCCTGCAGATTATTTAGCCACTGTTCTTTACTTAAAGGGTTAAGATCTGATGATGTTGAAACCAGTCTCCTGTTTACAATCATTGCAGAACTGTAGTATGGAAATTTCCATCTGCAGCAAGATTAAAAAAAAAAAAAATCCCTGCTGATTTTGTGAACATTTAGATCCAAATAAAGAAATAGTGGCTGAATCAAGCATATTAATTCTGATTAGCACATACAGTGTGTTCAGCCAAAGAGGTCTAAGCTAATAGCCCCCCATCCTCTGAAGAAATTAGCTCGTTCTGCTACTACAGCTGGCAAAAGTTTTTCAGTATCGGCACAGGAACCATAGTTTCACTTGCAGAGGTACTGCTCAACTCTGATAATCTTTGTATTGAGGTCTTCTAAAGTGCAGTTCTTCCTTCTTTAGGGAGATACGATCAAGGTAAAAAACTATTGACTTTGTAACTATTGCTAGCAGTGGGTTAACTTTTCTTGTTATTTACCTCTTTCATCTGTTTGGGCAATGACGAATACAAGGATGTCAATACTTTTGGAAAGTAGAGTTCATAGTGCAAGATGTCTGGGATAGATTAAAGTCTATGATTTCATTATTTTGGGAAGAAAAAAAGCTCTGTGGATCCTACAGGCCTTTTGAAGAAACTAGACAGTTGCTTAATTTCTCTAAAAGCAAGACCAGTGCTGTCTCTATTTCAGGTGCTATGTTTTACACATTTCCAGGCTTACAAGGGATGTAATTTCACATAGAAGTTGTGTTGGATTTTCCATATCAGTTCTGAGTGCTCATTAATAAAGCCCCTATCTCCCTGCAACCACAGCTGCCTCTCCTGCTCCTTTCAGAGCCCAGCGGTGTAACAGTCACGTAGTGTTTGCACTGTGCGCAGAAGAGTACACTGCTTGTATTTAAAACACTGCACACTTCAAAACTTTGAAGCATTGAAGACTGATATTTTCTATTAGTCCTAGAATTTAAATTATTATTGCTGTGTTAAGTTCTGAGAGTAGCAGATTACAAAAAGCAAACTTCATAACAGAATACACAGTTGTGGTTTTGGGAAGAGGTTCTTTCCCAAGTTGATGCTTTTCAGTTGTGTACGTATTAAGGTTTGTCACTGGGCCAATCTGAGAAAGAGTATTTGATATGTTTGTGAAAGTGTATTGCTGGTCTGTGTGCCGCTGAGAGGCAGGAACCAACTGATCCCTTTCTTGTGGGCTGTGTGCTTAGTGCTCACTTGAGCACTCTTGTATGCTGGCTAATGAGTTTGGCGATCTCAGCATCTTCAGGCTGTTGCTCTAAGTGACTGCATATTTTCGTGAGAGCAAAATTGAGGGTGTTCCACTTCCTCCTATTTTGCTTTTAGGACAAGTTATAATTAATCTTCTTTTGCCTTTGTAAACCCCAACCCAAAGTTCTGCATAAGCAATAGTAATCAAGGTTAATAATTGAATGCTATAGTGATTTATATTTTCAGAGGCCTTTACAAGTATTACACAGTTAACTGTCACAACACTTTTGCTGTAAATGAGCATTATGCTCATTTTTTAGCTGGGGAAACCTCTTGCTGAACTGCAGAGCTGTGTTGAAAGCACGAGTGAAATAAATGGTGGCATTGGGATGGATTCCAGCAATTGTAGATGGAATGCCTTGGGTTTACCTGACAGGGGAGAATACACGATAATGCATAACCTCTGTACTTGCTGGGAAGAGCAAGCATTCCCAGATGGCATCCGAGGGGCTGTACCGCACGTCTTTTTAGCTGTGCACTGACAGCTGTGGATGATCTCCTGTTGGACAGCACGGAAGGTGGCTGGGTCTCTCTGTTACTGTGTTGATTACGTGTAGAGGTGTTGGCCTCGTGCTTGCTGGTGCAGGGCACACGGGAACAGTCAAGCAGGATTTGCCCTGGGGAATGAGGAAACACTGTAAGAATCGGGATCAGAATTTGTTTTTAAGCTGACTGCCTTTTCGCTGCCAGTCTCCTTGTGAAACATTATCGGTGGCACAAGGAACATTTCAGTGATTGCTTTTAGGCTATTTTTTCAGTCATGGAGTTGTTCCCCTGGTAGTGTCCTTGTGGTAAAGGCAGGTGGATATTAAAAAGGAGAAAATGGATGTGCAGATGAAATGCTGATGTGAACAGTATTCCCAACCTCAGCACTCACCTGGGTCTCACAGGCACTGCCCCGATCTCAGAGTGCTTTTCTAAAGGATGCTCTGCAAGCTACTGTGTGTCATGATAATGCCCTTGGGCCGTTATTGAAGATGAAGCATGGTTTCTCCAGCTTCACCAAAGGTGGGAAAGTAGTGGAATGGGAGGAAGGCTTCTGTGCTCCTTGCTATTCCTAAAGCCATGGCTTGAAAGCACAGAAAAATCTGTCCCATAGCTTTTTTTTTTTTCCAGACAGTTCCATTACACAGCCTTCCTAATTTGTATAGAAAGAAAAATCCACAGCAGAAGAGAGAATATCTTAAAAATGAGACAAAACCCACACACAGCTCTGGGGGAGATCACAAAAAGTTTTCCAGGCTTTACTGTTGCAGAGAGATGCACTCGTACGATACACCTGGGTTTGCATGCCTGGGTTTCCATGATTAGAGGTGAAATCCTGGCAGTGGTCAAGCCAGCGGGATTTTTGCCAGTGATTTTATCAGAGCCAGAATTTCACCCTAGATCTATAATCTTGTGTAATCTCCCTTTGAAGTCACATGGATTTTTAACCAATGTCTTATATAACACCAAAACAATTCACTATCCACCCAATATTGTCTGTTTTCCTGCGTAACCAAAACTGAATGTTCCAAATGTGTTTTCCAAAAACTGACATGATACTGAATTAAAAATATGATAGTTTTTTTTCCTTTTTTGGAATATGGGGGGTTTGTAGAGTCACTTTGATGGTGTGGGTATATTTTTCTTTTAAGCCCCTGGTCTGACCTCATAGCGTTAGTAGATCCTTGTCAAACACGGTCTAAGTTATCAGGTGATACTACATCAGATAGTGTTTCTAGTGTTTTTAACTTCTGTAATCATGGAGGACTGAAAGCTGGTTTTCTGCTTTAATTTAAAATTCCTCATCAGATGTTCTACCTGTAATTAATGTATTTGAGACTTCAGTGCCAGTTACATTCTGAATAAGAGATCACCAGTGGGAGGGATCACAACAGGTCAAACACAAGTGCTTGCGATTAATGGAGAAATTACAGTTTAACATTCCTTGGCCTCTGCAGAAGTCAAACTACGTGGGAAGAATGGCCTTTGAGGGATTTACGAATCTCTCTTTGTTGCTGCTTGCATTAAAGTAACATCCTGCTTCCTCTTCGTGCTGGCCCTATATAGGCATACAGTGAAAGAAAAATTTTGCTCTGAGGAGTTTATTTTATTTATGGTAAGAGCTGAGGAGAGGCTGCAACAGAAACAAACACAGGAGAAATGACTTACTAGAAGTCAGAATGTATGTCAGCAACAGAGATGGCTCTTAATTCAGTATCCTGCTGACTTGATGATGCAGTCTTCCAGGATTTAGGAGTTGTAATCTACATCTGGGAAGATTTTATACTCCCCAACAATAGCATCTTAATTCAGGAGTAATATTGCTGTTGACTTGGACAGCTTTATATACATATATTTTAATTTACAAACAGTTCAGGAAAACTTTCTGGCTATATTAATTAATTTATATTGTCAGTTTAACAAGTTACCTTTTTTGACCTTACTGTTACACCTTGGTATTTTGGGTTTTGTTAAAAATAATTGGCTTGCAGTTCCGGTTTCTTTGTGGCTTTGTCATTTGTGTGATTTTTATCTTAATCCATTTTAACCTTTAATTTCCTTTCAATTCTTCCCATCTTAAAAGAAAAACCTCAGCCTTACAGTCAGGTTTGAATGAACTTGTGCTTATCTGACTCAAGCTAAATTTGCTGTTAGAGCACATCTTTTTAAAGCTATGAGTTTTCTTTGGTGAGGGTTAAATTTATATTACTTTGAGTTGATTTTTCCAGTCTGGGAATTGTTTCAAGTGGCAGATTAAGAGGTTTATGAAGAAGTTTGTCTAAAGTACTTAGGAATGCAGGATTTGCAATAGCAGGTGAAATAATTTGTCAGTTAAGTCTGGTAACCTGCCTCCAGCAGTTGTCATCTCTAATGCCGTGGTGGAGATTTGTTCTCTTTTCTCAGCTTCCCTTGTACAATTGAGCTGGTTACTTGTATAATGCAATATGGGATAACTGTGGGAAAACAGATTGTGCTTTAAAAGAATAATTAAGCTCCTTACACTACAAATTTGACCCATATTTTAAAATTTTGAATTTGGTACGGAAAGTTTCAGACTGTAAATCTGTTTTTTGTTCTAAAAAAAAAAAAAAAGGGACAGAAAGCTTTACCCAGGGCCTGTTCTCTAATTTCTCTGAAGTAATGTTTGTTTTTCTATACAGGTCAATATAGTTCAGAGCAAAAGAATGAAATGGGCTTGGTGATGTCCCCAAGAAGTACTTCAGGATAATAATTGCCAAACAAGAGATGGCTAGAATTAGAAATTGTGGATCAAAATTTGTTTGGTGGAAATAAGGCCCCATTTCTAAATGAGAAGATGACCATGCTTCTCACTACCACTTTCTGGCATTTGTCATTGGTAACCAGAGATTTTATCAAACTGCATCTGATATGTGGGGATTTGGGAGCCAAAGGAAGCATGTCCTCCTTTTGTGACTGCCAGCCTGCTGTCCTCCACCTGCCCGACCTGTCATCACACTGGACCTTCCTTGTTGTCATCCCGAGGAATGTCTTCATCAGTCTGGGACAGAAAGATGGACATATGTAATGGTATAATCTCTTTGTCTAGCTCCTGAATTCCACCTAAGCAGGAAGGTTTGGGTTGGTTTTTTTTTTGCCCCATCCCTCTATTATTTTGTGTTTCCAGAGAGAGCTCAGGCTGTAATCAGTCACGCAGCTTTTCTTTTGCCTCATGACTGTCAGCACCTGAAGGAAAACCTTAAATTGCCAAGCACTGCTGTAAATTGGACAGGTTGCTGCATGGCTGGTTGGGCATTATATTGTGCCCGTGTTTCTCCAGCTAAAAGCAAAAGGAATAAAGAACTGTGTTGAAATGAAAGCTTTAGATTTTTTTGGCTGCTTTAAATTCTCTTTCCTCATTTCTGCACTCATAATAAAACACATTTAAAGATAGATGCTGTCCCTGCCAGATTCCTCTCCCTGAAATGACCCCAACTCTTCCTTCAATTATCTGTGAAGTGTGGCCACCTCTCACATCAATCCCCCTCAACTACCAATGAAATCTGGGTATTCCTTATGGCACTGTAACTCCTGTCAGCTTCTCACTCTGTTTGCTATGGTCAGCAATTTCTTTTGTCGTGCTCAGGAGTTTCCCATGGTCTGTTCAGTTAGCTAAGGCTTATGCCAGGCCCTGATCATCAGCTTGTGTGCCTTAATGCATACCCCCAAAGTTGTTTCCATGTCACATCATTTTTTCCTGTCCTCTTTCTAGCCTTAATGTGCCAGTCTTCTCCATCCCGTGGTGGCTCTGAGCACCCTCCTCTCTGAACCAGGCATGTTTTCAGCCCTTTTGAGTGACTCTCCCTTTGTGCCCTACTTGTCTGCCTGCAGCCTCATTTTGCAGGTGCCAGGTATGGAAGTCCTTGACTTGCACAGGAGACTGAATTGAGCTGAAGCATGGTTAGCTGTGAAAATTGGCAACTTTATTTATAGAGAACTATGTCAGCATCAGCATTTGTGTGCATTTAGAGTGGCGTGGGCAGGACAGAGCAGGCCTTTGACACTGAGGCTGCCTTTGGATCAGCAGGCATTGCCCCAGAAGGAAATGGTCATGGAACACTGCAGCCACCAGTGGATCCTGCTGCTCAAGCCTTTTTTCCCCTTAGGACCTGCAAGAGCTTGTGCAGCCGAGTAAAGAATTCCACCAGCTTCTGGAGTGGAAATGGGCAGGAGCTAAACCTGCCCGATTGTGTTGGTATTGGCCTTGGCCTCTGAAAGGGGGTTAAAGCAGTGAGAAAATGGCTCCATGCCCATGATGCTGGAGTAGCCCTTACTGCTGGTTGTAGTCCCATCTGTACCAGGATCTAGTCATATAAGTGCTGACTGGAGGTGTAGACTCCAGGCTGGTTTGCTCCTGCACAGCCTTTCCCCCAGCTGGTCACTCCAACAAGCCAGAAGTAGTCAGCATTGTTGTCTTTGCACACGGGAGGACCACCGCTGTCATCCTGCAGCGGAGGAAAGAGGATTAAGGTGGTGTTGGGTGGCCACTGTCAGCACTACGGCTGTCTCCTTCTCTCTCACAGCACCTGCCAGAGCTCTATTCACTGCACAGAAAGGCTCTGCTCAGATGCTGAAGTCTACAGAACCTTGTCTAGAAGGGGGTTGTGGGCCTGTAAGGTAGATCAATCTCTCTGCACAGTGATCTGGATGTGTGGAAAAGGAATGTTCCAGGACTGGGATTGGGACGTCCCAATCCAGATCCAAATCTGGACATATATGGGCTGCCAAGAGCACTGGATGGGCTTTCTGGGCAGAGTCCCCAGCCTCTGGGACAAGGTGGGCACTGGGCAAAGACCTGCAGTTGGGGAAGGGGAAGTAAGCTCCAATGGCAATGGGGATCCAGTGATGGGAGGGTGACTTGTCAGGCAAAGTGTGTGCTGAGGTATGTTTGAGTGATTGTGACAGTGCTGCCTGTGCTGCTGGGGCTTGACTTGTACCACGGTCTTACCTGGCAGGTGTCAATGCCACCCTGTGGATAGCCAGTGCACAAGTTGTGGGTGTGGATGGCCACTCTGTGCCACCGGCTGCTGTTACACAGGTTGGCATCAATGAGGCAGACCTTGGCCTCCTGCAGGACATCAGTTGATCCTCCAGCTGTGAGCACAGAAAGGAATTAACACCCAGCATCTTACTACCAGTTGTCCTCCCCTACCTGGGTGAACCCCTTCCTTAGGACTTGGCTTTGCATCTTGAGGGCATTGTACTGGTGCTTGCCTTCTGTCTTGCTTTGAATAATGGGTCAGGCCATCTGTCTATAGGCATATGTCCCCGCAGTCTGACTCTGGCTTTCACCTTTGCTGTCAGGAAGGCCAACCCATCTCCCCAGTATGCCAAGCTTGCACTCAGGACTTGAGTACTTTTGGGGAGCTCGCATCTTGCAGTCGTGGAGACCCAACCACTGATGTAGCAGGTTCTCAGCTCTGACACTCTCAGTGAGGCGTCGGGCACACAGGCAAGCTGTACGTAGTAGCTGCACTGGACAGGCTGGTCCAGTTCCAGCAATGCAATGTCGTTCCTCTCTGAGATATTACTATCGTGTTCGTGGATCAGTAGCCATTTAATATTGCGCACTTGGGCCTCAGTGCCTATCTGAGTCAACTGGGTGGCCCCGATCACCACCCATCACATCGTGGTGTGCCTGGCAGGCAGATGGAGAGAGGGGTCAGTGGGAGCAGTGCTATGTGCTGCAGCAGCCCAGCAGTTCCCTGCCTTCTGCTTCACAGGGGAGAGAGAAAGGCAGCACTACGGAGGGTGGGACTGGCCTAGCATGCCTCAGGCAGGAGGAATGTTGAGCTGGAGGCTGCTAGGAAGCAGTGGCATGAACCCAGCCTTCTCCCAAGCAGTCTCTCAGCTGGGCTTGGGGAATGCCCAGGCACTGGGCGTACTGCAAGGAAACGGGGTGGGAGTAGCACGTGGTCCTGTGGACAGGGCACCTGGTAGTGTTGTGGGGATATCCCCATTCCCTGGTCCTCCCTACCTTGCCTCGATGAAGCAGTGGGCTGCTGTGAGGACACACTGTGGGCTGATGAGGGACTCTCCACATATATGCCCCGTGCCTATTTTCCAGGGGTCCTGGATGCTGATGATCCAGGGCCAGGCCCCTGGCTGGGCATCTGTGCCACCCACGACGCATGATGTGCTGTAGTGAGAAGCCATGGGCTGGAGCCCATAGGACCCTCTGTAACCAGAAACTCATTACTGTCCTGCTTGATAGCTTGCTGCTGTTCAAGCTGAAGGTCAGCCATCTTCCCTTCCCACAAGGCACTGCATGGACAGCAGGACCAGGGAAGCCTTTGGGGTGTTCGTCTGTTTGTCCTTGTTTCTACTATAGACAAACTGTGTCAGTGACCTGGGTGCTGGTGAGGAACTGAGGCTCCCACATAGGTTTTGGAAAGCTGTGGCGTGGCCATGGGGGTCAAGCAAGCACCCTCCAGTGAACCCCATAAGGGTTGCCCAAGCTCACTCCCAGAACCTCGGGCCACTTACCCACAGAATCACAGAATGCTTGGAAGGGACCTCTGGAGATCATCTAGTCCAACCTCCAAAGTGTTGTCCCCCCACAGTTGTCCAATGTGCCATGCACAGGCCAGCACATGACCAGCAGGACAAGGAGGGCAAGCAAATTCATTGCTGCCAGTGGCATCTGCAAGAACTGAGGGCTCGTCACCACCAGTGCAGCAGCTGATGAAGTGCCTGCAGTACTCGCGTTGCCCACGGTGCCCTTGTTGCTGGGGCTGATGGCACAGAGTTGCTGGCTCTGGGTGCTGGGCATGGTGGCCTCCTGGTGGTGTGTGTAGGGGGCAACGTGGGGGATTCCAATAGAATAAAAAAGATCTGATCAGAAAATCTACTTGACCTGTTCGTGAGTTAAACTTTGTACTTTTTCTGGAGCTCTCTTTCCCAAAAGTGATCCCTGGGTTTTGCTGAGGGGAAGGGGTGGTTTCTGCCAAAATAATGCCATGTTTCTGTGCCAAAGAATAGGAGATTGTGCAGACAAGAGGACTTGAGAGACAAAAAGGTTGGCACCTGGAGGACCTTGTCCATTTACTGTGGGAGCAGAGGACTGGCTAAAACCCACTGTCTACCAATCTCAGTTAAAGTCCTGAGTGCAGAGGGAAAACAGAGTTAATGTGGTTGAAGGAACAAACAAGAATGGATATCAGTATCTACATGTGTGTTTATGTGTGTCAGGGGATATTTTCTATGTTAATTATGTAATTTGTTAAAAATGGTAGATTTTGCATAGAATCCTGTTTGTGGAAAGTTGTTCTTTACAATGAATAATTTTAATACGTAAGCACTGAATGAAAGGGAAAAAATTATTACAAATTTTGTGATTGTAAGAATATGTTGAAGACTAATGCATGTGAGAGAGCTATTAGAGCCACTTAAGACCACAACTATTCAAACATATATTTTTCTTTCCATTTGTGATGTGTGGTGAAGGGAGCCAGGTCTAATGTTATGAAAACTATATTTAATTCCTGCTGTGCATCATCGGACAGCTCATAATTATATTGTCTGCTGTGGGAGAAAATAATTGAAACTGGAATGGATTCAGCCTTTATGAAATCAAAGCTGAGGTCTTAAGCCCCATTTCTGTGACGCACCTTCTGGGAGCATTCTGGACCTTAGGAGATCACTCAGTCCAGCCTCTTGCACTGAAGCAGGATATGTGTAGTGAGACCGGATTGAGGTCATGGATGGCCAATAGGTCACAGAGAGCCAGCAGGACCGATGAAAAGAGGGAACGCCTGTTTAAGCAGCGCATGGTGGTCCCGCAACCAAGTCTCTCATCCTGGTCCTGCACATAGACAGATGTAGAGATTGAAAAGCTGCCTCTGCTGAATCCAGATGGGAGGAGGAGATGGTGCTATGTCCTCTCTCATCTAAGACCACACTTTCCATGAAAGTGGAGTGTATGGGACGTTACAAAACTCAGATCCAGACTCCAAAGCGAAGAAAACCACCTGTAGCTAAGTTGTTTCTGATAGAAATTCTTACTAGTAAGGTATGCCACCTTCCAAAGCACAGGTTCTACAGCATCCCTTTGTAGTATCTTAAACTTTGTCATCATCTTGACAGGAAATTATCCCTCGTGTTTAATCTAGATCTTATTTCCTGCAAATTAAGTTCATTTATTTTTGTTCTTGGCTTAGTGACCATGGAGACTATTCGACCATTGACATGTAATTTCTTGTCTTCTCTTTCCTAGTCTTAAAACCCCAGTTTTATCAACATGTTTGATAGTCCTCCTCTTGTTCTCTGGACTGTTCCATTTTAGGCAGTGTGTTTTGAAGAAGCTCTGGCAAAAAAGCTATGGAAGGGGACTCGTAAAAGTCTTATGAAGTGGAAAAATTGCCTCTAATGCTGTCTGACAGCTCTCCTAGTGTATCCATTTTGACATTTGTCCTTTTTTTGCAGTAGTTTTGTGCCACTGAGTCATCCTCAAGTAGTTATCCCATTTAGCAGCCCAGCTAATAGCCAGCTGTTCCCTGCTTCATATTTAGGCATTTCCTTCCTCCTTTCTCTAGCACTTTGTAGATATAGTGTTTCATTTTATGGATAAGGATCAGTTCTCAAGATCACACTGGTTTCTCTTGCTGCCCCTAAGAAATCTCAGAAACCTCACACAGTCTAAATGAAATAATTTCATAATTATTATGAAGTATCTTCTCTAATCTTTTATCCATGTAACAAATAAAAGCACTGCCTACAACCAGGCCAACAGTAATGCTATGCAGGAGTCTTCCAGCCTTACTGGCAAGCCCTTCTGAGGGCTCTTTGAGAGGGGACACTCTCATCGTGATTTTTATCTGTACTTTACTTCTCTAATTTGGTTATGAGAATGTCCTGTGTTGCAATGTAAGAAGCTTTACAGAATTCAAGGCATATCATATCTGCTGTTTCTTCTTGACTCACAGGCTGTTCACTGCTTCAGATTATATTAGATTAGTTTGTGATTTATACTTAACCTATCCATGTAAGGTGTTTATCTTCTCCTCATCTGGGTAGAGGCAGTAATTCATTGATCCCCCAAAAGAATCTTAAGTTATAGGATAGGGTTGTGCCTCCTGCTCTGTAATTCCCTCATTTGGATGATGAAAAGTACCAGTCAGAGAGAAAAATCTCCAATGCAGTCATCTTTTATATATATATAAATACATATTTTTGGATGCTTTTGTTTACTGCCTGTATACAAATTGAGAAAAAAGAGTCAAAGATTTCCTCTGCAGACCTTAGTGGTCACATAGGTGACAGTATTGCTATTATTTGAGTGGTTAGAAACTGCTTCTCGTGCTGTTGGAGAGCATAGTGTTATTTCCTTTGGCGACAGGAATGTTTCAGAAGCTTCTATACACATTTTTTTTTTCTCTGTCTGTGCTTAAAAATGACCAAGCTTTGTATTATTGCCAGTCTAAGACTGTCCTATCATGTAACACATTGTACATCTCTAGAAATATTCCCTAATTTATGTCTGCTCTGACAGCTTACAGCATCTGTGTGTAAACCATGTTTTCTTGACTAGTTTTGTTTTTTAATTCTTGTGTAATACACATATGGCATTTATAAGCTTTCACTGGGTCCAGATAAACGGAGTGTCTCAAACAGACAGCTTTGTCCGTTGATTTGTGACCTGGAGGTTTTGGGATGTGGAAACAAACCTGGCGAGGGGCTCTGGTGGACAGCGTGAAGGAGAGCAGCCTTGTGCTAAGCAGGTAGGCAAAGTGGGGTTTGTGGAGCCAAAAAGCCACTCTGTAGTCCTTCCCTGGGTTGATTCTAGCTATTTTTGGTAAAAAAAAAACCAAGCACAACACTTGGCTGTTAGTTTGAACAGTAGTTTAATTATATATGTTTGTGTGTGTGACTTATGAACTGCTGAGCTATCCTGGCTCTGAAAAAGGAGTCCTGCTGCTCGAGAAGAAAGTTGCCATTTCCCAAAATCTCCTTGTGCATTTTTTCAGTGTTGAACAAAGAAATAAGGAGCATGTGTACATCTTCATCCCTCTGGGCAGTTCTCAGCCTTCACTGAATTATGAGCTGTGCTTATAGTTTTGTTTGAAGTCCTTAATTCTGTAACAGTGCCTAATCCTCACCTTCCCAATTATCCAGGTGTGACCATTTTTACTCACAGAAGCAGCCCTGTTAGCAATGCCAAACACAGAAAATTTGCATTTCTCTAAGAAAAATCATTGCAGAGAGAAGAATGCAAGTACAAATAAACTTCCTTGGGAAAGCAGCATCGGTGTAGCCAGTAAAGAAGTTACTGAAGTGGAACAATGCAGTAAACCCAACATTGATTGGATTTAAGGCTCTAATCACTTTCCCTTGCACATGAGTCTCATATCTGTTGTTAACTTTAATGAGATTTATGTGCCAAGCCTACAAGGAGAAGCAGTCCTTAATTCATCTCGCTGCCGAACTTTTTCATTAGAAAGTATTCCCATGTCTTTCTGTTGAAATTTCGGTTGACAGTATTGACACAGGGACAGACCTTGCAATGAGGAATTTGCCTCAGATCTGGTAGCTGCAGTGAGAATCGGAGCCCGGGTAGATCCAAGACATGTGCCGACTAGTGTGAGACTAAAGATCAAAAGCTTGTTAGCTCCTGCTCGCTCCCGCAGTGACTCTGGGTAAATGACTTTCTCTGTTTTTCTTTCCCTTATTTAAAAAAAGGAGGATAATTTGTCCATATCTCCTTGAAAGAGCTATTGTGAAGATGAATTAGAACGTTTGTAGAACTCACTAGGCGTGAGAACTTTTATTTGCATGTTATTGTGAAGTCCACTCCTTATTAACCTGATCAGCATTTCTCTGAACTTTGATGTTAAACTTTGGCCTAGAAATACCTTATGCGATTCCATAAAAACTGCTCCAGGTGAGCAACTTTGACAAATATTTGCATTGGCTTAATGAGTATATTTATAGTAACAATGTTAGAAACCCAGAATAATTGAAGAACAACCCACAAATCAGGCACAGCCTGGAAAATCCTAATATGTGAACGCTTTCTTCCTTCATCTTCGTAACATTTTTAATGTGTTGCACTTTTTCATGCTCATTTGCCCTGTGTGTTGCAAAAGCTACTTCAGCCTGTTGGCAGCTCAGGAATGGGAGCAGACCTGTTGCTCCTTGGCAGCAGGTGAATGCCTTGTCCCTTGAAAAGCCGTCCAGATTCACGTTTCCCTGGCAGCCAGCAGTTCAGCCAGGCCTGGCTCCAAAGCTTTTCTGGGGGAAATTCCTAGCTTATTTGCAAACTTCTGAATAGCATTTTGGCTTCAGAATTTCTTTCTGCTCCCAGGACCTTGGGTTTGCCTGCTGGGCTGCCTCACCTCCAGAATTTAGACTTTTTTGGCTTGAAGGTGACATTATTTAGGAACTGCTTAAAAACCTTACAACCATGTAGGACAGTCAACAAAGAGAACCAAATTAGCACTTTGAGCTGCAGAGGTACCTGAGGAAGGTAGGATGTTTTTTCCTGGAGTCATTCTTAGTTGCCATAATTGATGTAAATATTTCTTAAGTTTTATGTAATATGTATTTGTGGTCAAAAATATTAATGGATATTGGTAGGGAAACATGACCTGTTCTTGTCAATATAATGCACATTCTGGTCTGCTATTAGTATTAATATACGATATTTGCTAACAAACAGTACTTGAGAGTCATCAGTCATTGGGAGGTCTGCTGTGGGTTGTTTTGGGCTGGTTTGGCTCTTTCACTAGCAAAGCTTAAGGGCCTTGTCATTTGGGATAACATTAAATTGCATTCTCTAAACTAACCCTGTGCTCGTTCACCTGAAACTGCAGTTATTTTGACTTGAGTTGGTGATATCTCTCTGGAAAAAAAAAATATTTTATTTTTCACTGATTATGATGGCCTGAGATCTCCTAAGTGAAACGTATTGAATTATATATGGACTGTTGATCATGTTTTCCTTTTCCTGTACTCTTGCTATATTCTTACTTAGAAAAATAAAGTAAATTATAGATTGTCACTTCCTTTTGTAGATCTTGCAAGAAATGTCTCCAGTCAATAGCACAAATCTCAGTTGCTTATCCTCTGGCCAGTAATGATGCCTATAAAGCACTACGTGGGTGCCTTAAGTGTTTCTCTCAGCTTGGATTTTTTTTTGTTTATGTGGATGACAAGATCAGGGTTTTGCCTTGTTTTTCTCATATCCAGCTTTACTGGAGTGCGTGGCTTAAACAACTGACAACAGGCAGGGAAATTCTGAAAGCATTTCTGTGCTAGCTATTGTCATGTACATATTGGAGCAAATGATAAATGTGGTCATTTCTGAATGGTTTTGCTCTGTTGGTTTACATCAGAGTAAATGGTGGATGGGGATATTTCTTGATGAGGACCAATTCAACTCGATGGATTAATTTTCCATCAGGATACAGAAGGAACCCCTAAAATCACTGAGAGATATCCTAGAAGTGCTCTAGCACTCCCTGGAGTCTCCAAGAAGACTCCGAAGGCAGGAGCACTTGGGATGCCACCAGCAAGGCCTGGCACACAGCTTGCATGGGAGCCACGCAGGGGTTTGTTGTGCTGTTGGCAGGCACTAACTGGTCCTTGAGCTTTTTTTTGGTCCAGTCAGATGTGCAGACTGTCGGTGTCCTTTCAGCTTTTCTGTAGGTCGGTCTAAGAGATGGACTGGGGACACGTGCTTGTTTGGCAATGCCTCTGTGTGGGCTCCCACTGGTATGCTGGGCCAGGTTGCAATTATCTTCAAAGCTTTTCTTTCGGTAGACCTGTGTCTGGGGAGCAGCATGTTTAAGTTGATTGTGTTCTCCCCTCACGGTCCTCTAGAAGTAGGTGTGTGAACCTGAGATTTTTAGCAGAGGTTGTGGAAGCAGAGGATGAGAAAGACTGAGAATAAGCAGGATAATCCTAACTTTCAGACCCTCAAGGGTAAAATGCAAAATTTACTTGACAGGCCTGACCTTCTCCACTGGAACAACACTGAAACTGAGAAAGGATGTAACAATGTTGCCATACATGTATTTTAGGATGTGTTTGGGAGAAATTGTATCCTGTATGTGAAACTAGAGAGCCTAAGAGATGGGGAACTGATCTCTAATGAGGATGAAGCTTAAAGACTTTGTATTTTATAGGTGTTGTTAGTCGGCAGAACAAAATGATGAAAGGACAGAAATAAGAGGGAGCAAAAGAAATTGCAATGAGAAATGCAGGCAAATGTGTTATTACCAAAATTAGCCAGCTGAATTGATAGCAACATATCAGTAGATTAGCTAAAGAAAATGAAGTACTCCCTAAGGTTACCTGGTTTAGTAAGCTGCAGTGCACCATAACCAGATGAAGCCAGTTTGCATACCTACTATCGGTTAAGGCAAGGATGGCATCATTGATACAATAACTTCCTTTAATATCTTAAAAAAACAAACATTATCCCATACGATGCTTTCAAACACAACTGCTTTCTCACTGTGGGAAAAAATATGTGCATGCTAATGTATTAACCTAGAAGAGGCAACATTTTTCCAAAGTGACAATACAATTTCTTAAATAATTGGGAAATATTAGGAAAAAAAGTTTCTGTGAAATACCTTTTAAAAGTTTGTAAGAACCATGAGAGATTTATAAGGCAATTGAAATATGAAAAACAGCTGTTGGCTGTTTTTCCATCTCATCTTGTTCCTTCAGTGAAAGCAACAAATCAGAAACTTTTTGTCAGAAGAAATAGCAACAGAATATCAAAATCAGTTCAAATATATTAAATGTTAGGACAGTTTGGAGATGACACATTGGCATTATCCTAGGGATATTGTGGTGGTGTTTTATTTTTTTTCCAAGGGCATCTGTGCATTCCCTCTTAGGGGATCTGGTGTGGAGCTATGAACTTCTTGTTGAAATGTTGTACAGTTAGTTACAAAATTGTGCCTAAAAAGCTGAGGTTGCTGAGATGGATTTGATTAAATCTTCCTGTATGTATGATACATATAGCAGAAACTTATAACTCTGTTCTTTGTGCAATGACAGACCTGCTTGTTTCTGACTCTTCTCCTTTTGTTCTTCTCATATTTTCTCTGCTTTCTGTCCATTCCCATGGACATTCTTCTAGCTGCAGCACCAATTTTCTTTATCTCTGTATTTTCCTGTTCTCTTGCCTGTATTCACATCCACTCTTTTCTTCTGTCTCTCTATGCTGTTCTCCTATTTGCTCATCCGTCCCCTTCCCTTGCCCTTACTCTTTGACTCTTATGATATCTCTGTAACACTTTTTCACTCCTATGCTTTCCAGTCAGGCTTTGTCTTCCTCCTCTTTGTCAGGAATCAGCAAAGGAAGCATAGAGAAAAGATATTTTTGACCTCAGTCTCTGTGTCTGGGACTCCCCAGATCACAAGAGATGCAAAGAGCAATTTAGAGGTAAGTCCTGGCTGAGTTCTGTATCCCCAGGTTGGGATATGCGGAATAAAACCAATGTTAAGAAAATTTTCTCTTGCAGTTTTCTAATGAGTATTTGTGGGCTATAGTTCTTTCTCATTGAAGATTTTTAGCTTCTCCTTTTCTGAAATGCATGATTTGTTCTAGCTTTGGGTAGATCATCAACATTAAACATCTCAAGTATTTTCCATGGTTAAGACCAGAGGTGGCAAAAATACAGTTGGGTACAGTTCGGTAGAACATTTCACCTGCTGATTTTCTTAAGGGCTTCTTCAGCCTAGATGTGGGCTGTGTTAGATCACCCGAGTGTAGAGAAGGTCATTTTAGTGCTCATTGTGTGAGCATGATATGTCTGATCATGTGAAGAAGCACACAGATACATGCCGCTTAGTGTGATGGGGCCGCCTGTGTGTTGGTCACCCGGCAGAAGAGGGATTGGGACAGACTGCCCATTAGTGAAGGTCTCTATGAAGGTCTGCATAGCCCATCCTTGCTGAAAAAGATACAGTGTCCCCTTGCAGGGGGAAAATTTAAGCTTCTATTCCCTTTCATGATTAGTCTCATAGGCTCTTAGGGGTTTTTTGCCAAAGTAAACTGGTGAGCGATAAATCATCTGCATCTTTTTTCTTTTTTTTTTTTTTTTAAGCTAGCTGACAGTTGATTTCCTTCCTCTTTCTCTTTGAAGATCTGAACTCTTCTTTTGTAGTTGTTTGTTGAACTGTTGGCCCAAGGTCTAGCAAAGTTCTCAAACCTTTGCAGCTCTGTGGTTACAGAACGTATTATAAGATCTCAGGAACTGCGAACTCATGCCAGAAAGTAAACAGCTATCTGTAACAACAGGACAAAGAGCAGGGGTTTCTTTCTTCTTTTGCACACAAGTTGGTGATTGCCAAATATCCGCATCAGGTTTGGGGCCTGAATTGCTTGATCTTATGTTTGAGATTTCAAATAAAAATTGTTCGGGGTTAACATAGTGTGAAACATGTATGTGTTTCCAGTTGTTCTCTTCACTAACCTTTTCGCGGTGCTTTGAGCTTCCTCTTTGGTCTTCACAAGTTACATAAAGAGTTTTCAGTGAGTTTGAATTCCTCAAGCACAGAGAAACAGGAGGCAGAGTAGTTGTGCTAGTCTGGCCTTGCTCTCAGTGGCAATCTTGCCTTGCTATTTGCTTTCAGAAACCATTTGTTTGACCATATTTGTCTTTAGTGGTTGGGAAAGCCAGTTCTGGGGTTGGTTTAGTTGGCAAGGGTACCTATCAGTACAGAACATGCTGTGCATTATGTATGCATGGTGCTGTTTTATTGACTATTACAAATCAAAGTGGATTTGTATGAATTTCATTAGATGCTTCTGACTATCTCAGTTCAAATTAATATATAAGGACTTTATATGAGCATACGCAAGAAGTGTTGAAAGAATATTGGTAAGGTTACAAAGTCAGCACCTGAAAAGTTAGGAAATGTTTTGATACAAGTAACTTGTCCAACTTAAATTGCTTTCTTTTCTACAGATGCATTAAGATGCCCATTTATAAGCCTGTAATATACCATTGGAGTTGTGCTGAGGTACCCTTAGCCAGGCCTTCGCCTTCCTTGTTGACACATGTACTGCCATTGGGCTGCCAGCTTCTGTCCTGTCTTTGGAGAGGATATGTCAATCACAAAGAAGAATAACATATTTCCTGCAAAAGGATGCCAGGCAAACTGGTTAAGTGTTCTCCTGTAGAGAGCAGGTCACGCATAGATGCTGTGGCAGGTGTCAGCCCTGTTTCTTGTCCTCTGGTGTCTCAGATGGCAATAGGGATTTCTGTTTAGGCAACTGGATGCTACGCTTCATATCAATTTACTGTCCTATGAGTGTAAACACTAAGTCAAATGTAGACACGCGTGGTGAGACACCTGAGCTTAGGTGTCATAATCTTAGTTGATGCCTGCCCATAATGTCAGATGACTCAAACCTGAATCTTTACTTTCTTCAGGAGGAATCAATTCTGTTTAATTTTTTGGAGGTGGGCAGTAGTGAACAGACTCTTCTGCCCATTCCCAACAAAGCCATCTCACTCCCATCCTATGCCTTCAGCCTGTCTCCCACTCTGTACTGTCTCTACCTCACAATTGCTTCTTAATCACAGTTTCCATTCTGTGGGTGTCTGAACTGAATTTCAATCCACTTGCCCAGTAGGTGTTAGACTCTGTCCTTTAACTCTCCTTTTGAGATATTTCCAGGCACTGTAGCTGCTTACTAGCTAGTGTGGCCAAATTCTCTCCCATGCTCCTTCTCCTCTTTGGTCTTTTGAGGATGTCACTTGTTCAGTCCCACTGCTGCCATTGCTTGTCCAGTGTAAGTGCCAAAGTCCCTGTATAAAGTAGCTGAATTTAGGTGCATTTTTTTAAGGAGAACAGAAATGTTTGCCTGATGCAGTCTCCTCTGCCAAATCAAAACTCTTTGACCCAAACCAAGGAGGAGCTAGAAATCTCCCTCTAAAATTCACCAAAAGATCGTTTCATATACAAAAATGACGTATTTTCTGCAACATTTTTTAGAAATGGCTTAAGTATTTTGGCTGAAGTTTTCCCAGCCAGTTCCTGTTTGGGGCAGACAACACGTTGGAAAATTTCTGCCCTTTCTCAAGAAAGGCTTGGCAAGGCTCAAAGGCAACTTAAAACAGGTTGTTAAAATAGGAATTGCCAAATAGTAGATTCAGATGCAATCCCTGTTTTGAGCATGTGGCTGTACTGAAGCCATATATCAAATTTATGACTTTACAACTAGTTTTCAAAGGTATTAGAGCCGCTGGCTTGGTGTGCAGCTTTCTGAGTAGCTGACACAGGAACTGCCTTTTAGTGATTTTTATAAACTGAAGATCTTTAGTAGTGGGGTAGATCACTATGGACTGCTCTGTATTGTCGTGTTACATTTCCTCGATTAAAAAAAAAGAGATTATTTTGGCCTGAGAGCTTAGTTTAAGCAGCTGAATATTTGCGGTTACATTTGGAGGAACAAGCTGATCTGGTGGTTGCTTAGAACAACAAATTGAGTTTCTTAAAAAGACCTGTGTGCAATGGCACTTATTGCCAGTGAGTATATTGTTGTGGGTGCGTGCATGTGTGTGAGAGATGGAAACTTGAAGATACCTCCCCAAAGTGCTGTGCTCGCTATTTGTTCGATGTGAATGACTCCAGTTCTTTCTAAGAGAGGCTCGTCTGTCAGCATTGGTACTGGCCATCTCCAAAGATCTACTGCTAGAAGAATCTACAGAACATTTATTACACCCTATACACAGAGGCACACAACAGTCCATAGCACATTTCATGGCTTCCAATAACAAGGCTTAGACCTGTCATGAAAACCAAAAGCCACCACCATAATGTGCTACAGGAAAGGGGCTGGAGAAATCAAGAGTGCTACCAGCTCTTTACTTTGAAGTTTACTTTCCCAGCATGAAGAATTTGTTAGATAAATTTCCCAGGTGGCCCTGGAAAAGGGACCACACATAAAAGGATGAAAACCAAACAAACAAAGGACTTGTCCTACATTGGGACAGGAAGGAAGGAAGAAGAAGAAATCCCCCCTGTCCCAAACTCCTCCATTTTTTTTAACCTTGAGTGTGTGAATCACCTCTTCTTCTTCCAGTGATCATGGAAGAAGTCCATGCAGGAACATACTGTTTCTACTTACAGTATAAGAACCTCAAACTCTGGCACTCAGTTAGATAAACCTATTTTTGTAGGTTTATATTTAGGTATATGTATATGTAGGTATGTATATGTAGGTAGAATATTTTGGTAAAATTGAAGTGAGAAATGGATCCAGGAAGAAAGCTGGCCTTGTAATAAATTAGTGGATGTTGCTGATGTTCAATTTTCCCTGGATGGCTCTGAATCACTTGTCTGGGCAAGTCATAGCTTGGAAGACCACAACTAAAGCTATCACAGGTAAGTAAAGGCTAGGAGATTTTGGGGATACTGACTGGGCTGCCTTTCAGCTGGGATGTAGTTTAAAGTCTGACATAATACGTGAATCATCATTGACTGGCCTAGATGTTGGACTTGGCTCTGGGGAAGGAAATTCCACCTTGGAAATGCACTGCTAATATCTCTGCGGTGGTAGGAAAAAATAACAGGCCTCGACGTTCCTGTAGACGGCCATATGGCACCGTACTGCACTCCTGTTGATGTTACAAGTTGCCCTGGATCACTTTTTGGACAGGATGCCTGTTAGGAGTAAGTTTGTACAGAAGAAAGGGGAATATTATTATTGTTGCCTGAAAATAAGCACAGTATTAAGCTTCATATTACATTTAAGTATAGTCCCAGTCAGTGGTCACTTCCTTCCATGACCTTGAAATCCAGCATTTAAAATGGTGTTTTCCAGGCAGTTATAAGGGTTTAATTTTCTTTTCCCAGTTCCTTTCTGCTTCCTTCCTCCTGCCCTAAAGAAAATAAACCAAAATAGCTCTGTATCTACTGATGTTTGAGATGTTGTCACTGTATTAGACAAAAATCTGACTTCACAGTCTAGCTTCCAAAAACAATGAAGGATTATGTTGCAAAGTTCAAGTTAGAGATATTTCTCTTATTCCTTTCCCAGAAATCATGTCTGCTGATAAAACTTAAATGGAAATCTGTACTGAGGCTCCTAAGAGAAGTAATCAGGCTCTAACACCAAGGAGTGAATTCTGTAAAGCAGGACGTCCCCAAGGACCTCCTCCGACTGTTTAAACATGGGTATTTCAAGAGCATTAGAGTGGAAGGCTGAGAGACTGGGAAATTTGTTTTCAAAAGCTGCTTTGCAATCAAGAAGAGAGGCAGCAGTCCTGGAGAAACAAATATCTCAAGCTGTACGTGGATGGAAATGTTTATTCTGTTTGAGGACATTATAACTGGTATATTATACCACGCTCATAATGTTTTCACTTTAAGCTCTAGGAGAGGGCACTCCAGGAGTATTTTGTAGCTGTGATTCCTCTTTTTTTTTTTTCCTTCCAAAATAGCTGACACCTTGTGCATTCTTGAAAAAAGTGCTGCTAGTAATACATACATATAATAATTAACATATTCTTAAGTAAATAAAATTGTCCCTTCAGAACATGTTAATGAACTGTACAGGAGAATTATCTTTGGCAGGAGCACCTCAGAGGTATCCAACAGCAAGGGCAAGGTTGAAAGACTTTCCGGAGTGGTTTGCATAGCCCTCAGCCACTAGCTGTTTGTTGATCAAGATCCAAAGGTGCTGTTTGTCACACTTACTCCTGGTGTCCTGGCCAAATGCTTCCTTAGTTTTTTTGATGCTGCCTATTTAATGCCATATTAATATCTTTATATCATAATCACACGAAATGATACTTTTTACTAGATAACATTCTGTGAAAAAGAGTACGTCTGAAAGCATATAGTCCAAAGAAGCAGCAAAGGAGGGCAGAAATGAGAGAGGTGGGGAAAAAGGTCCCACGTACAGAAAAGTTGTGAGAACAACCCTTAATGATTTTTCCTTTTTTCATGACAAATACAAATAAAGAAGAGCTGTGGTCATGCTGCCTTGTTCTAAATTGATACTCCTGCATTTTGCAGAAGTGGCTGCACAGCCTAGTGTGGAAAAGTGATTCTTGCCGATAAATCAGTGGAAGCAAATAAGACCTGCCAGACTGAAGCACATGTTTTCCCATGGTCATTCAGGGAAGCAGCTTAGAGGCTAGGACTGGGACCTGCATCCAACACCAGAAGCCTGCTGTGGTTGGATAATCTGTATAGACTCATAAATACTAGAAAAGGAACGAAAAGATATTTTATCAAACACATAGGAATGTGCTTTAAATTACTGAGTGTTGCCCAAGAAACAAGATTCCAGTCTCCAACCTTCAAAACAGATGATTCTGCTGTTTATGGGACTTGTTCCTGTTCAGAAGCTAATCTAGTGCTGACAGCTGGAAGGAAGCGGTTGGGCACTTGCAGGGTGATTTCTGTAAGCTCGGCAAGCTTTTAGACATGTTATCCAGCACAGCACTGTAACATAGTGATTAAAATAGATGCGATATAACAAAGTGTTATTTTGAGGTATGGAAATGGTCTTGCCAGGAGGTTTTCAAAATGCGATTGGACAGGGTGCTAGATAATCTCATCTAGGCTCCCCTTTCCGTGAAAGGTTGGACCAGATCATCTTTTGAGGTCCCTTCCAACTTTGGCTGTTCTATGACTTGGGGAATGTTGGATCAAATTGGTTAATCTTTTAAATGGATAGGACATAATTTAGTATTCTTATTGCAGCCTTCAGTATTTTTGCAGCATAATTATAGAGGTTGTTTTTGTTAGAAGTGATGATAGATACAAAGATGGGACATCTCTGCTAACTTCTGGTTTTCTTCAGGGCTGGTTCTTCAGCTGTACTGCTTGATTGCACTGAAATGAGGTGCAGCTGGAAATAATCTCAGATGTCTACAACCTAACAATGTCAATGAAAATGATCTTGGTGGGATTTTAATATGAGGACACCTTGTAATCACAAATGCTATCCTGGGAGAATTAAAATAAGTGCCAGGAACCTTCAGTCAAATGGGCTGGCTGGATTATGTCTGTAGATAATGAGAAGAAGCTGTTGAGTAGTAAACTGAAAATGTTGAAGCCTGAAAGACAGAAGTCCTTTTGAGTAGAAAATGAAAGGGCCAGATGACTCGATAATGTTAGTAGGTTATTTGCCAATTCGCATAAACTGGTAGAGATGTCCCAAATTTGGTGCAGTAAACAATAAATGATAGATAAATAATGAACAAGGGTGTTGAAATTGAATTTTGAAGGGAAAAGTCTCAACTAGACAGCCAGGCTATGAAACCAGTGGATGGGAAATGCTGCTGGTACCCTGCCACCCTCTGTGCTCCTGCTAATTTGAAAGGTTTTAACATTGTGTTTTCTTCTTCACACATAAGCTCAGCTCCCCAAGAAGACACTGACAGTACAATTATTAATATCATGGTGTGTCCTTTCCTTGGGTGGGAGGATGGGGTTTGAACTGGGCGAGGAATTTAGTAACATTTGCTCAAATGAGCCCTGCCAGTGCAATAACGATGTGTTGGGCCAGTTTGCTGAATGTGGCAGGCTGGGGGCTTGTGGTGCTGCCCCAAGTTGAGACTGGGGTGTTTGGGTCATGTCTGGAAACCCAGGTGTCTGTGGAAGAGGACTTCAGTGTGAGGAATCAAACAAGCGATGCTTCATTTGTGGGTTGTAGCTGTTGCTGGTTTTTTGTTTGTAGGTTTAGGCCAGTATTGTGTCAAATGTACAAAAGTCTTTAAAAAAAAAAATAATCTGTTTTCTTCCAGTTCTATGAAAATGCCCCAAAGTATGTTAAAAATAAAAATAAAATTGAACTCTTCCTAAACAAACCTAGCCAAGGTTTGACTGAGAAGAGAGACCCATCAGCGTTTTGCTGGCTCCAGCCTTCAGGGCTTGCTGGAGTTTATCCAAGTGGTGGCTGGGAATAGGACACGGATACCCTGCCAGCCTCCACCACAAAGGCATCTTTCATCACTTAAAATATAGATCTAACAGGGAGCATGGACTGTGGGAGGTGGGAAGACCTAAAAATGTTCACATGCAACAGTAACTTTTATATATGTATCTGTATCTCTATATGTGTGTGTATATTTTCGGATAGGTGTATATATTCACACACATTATTACTCCTGTTGATCAGGGTATGAGTAAGATGAATCCAGTGGCAGTTTACACCCTTTTCTTTGTAGGGTATAAAGGTTACAACCTTTAAAAGGCTTCCCCTTTTAAATTATTTTATGTACCTGTCAAGTGAAAAACCCCTTTTTTTTATATATGCCTTAGTGATTGCTTTGTGTGTAATGCTGTTTTGGTAATTTTGTTTTGTAATTTTGTTTTTGTTTTGTAAAACCTTTAAAAAAACAAACCAACCAACCAACCAAAACACAAAAAAACCCCAAACCAAACCAAAACCAGAATACTAAAGAAACAGACATAAGCTTTTCTTCTGCAATGATTGTTTGTACTTGTATTTGATTTTTTAAATTTTGTTGGTTGTTTATTTGTTGGGTTCTTTAAAATCAAATTGTGTTCACTTTTCTTTAGGCAAATTTTGTTTCTAGGATGTATTTAAAGTGCTGTTGCCTGTGGTCAGAGACTTTGAGAGCACACTTTTCTTTCCGGTGTGGGTAGATTATTTTAAATTATTATTGACATGGTAAAATTAGGAAGTAAAACCTAAACTCTGTGTGTACTCTTATTTGTTTGGTTGGGGTTTTTTTTTGTTTGATTTTTTTGTAAATAAGTCCCTGTGGTGGAAATCAAACATTTAATCTTAAAATAACTGCACTCTCACTGAGTGTGTCCCATACCCAGAGTTGCTATTTGCAAGCTTCTGCCTGTTAAATAAACACTGAACTTTTATCATAAATGGCATCTATTTCAGAGCTCATTACCACGTGGCTTCCACTGTGCTAGCGGATGCCCCAGTAAAACAGCGGGGCTTTGCCTCCAAGCCTCTTGCATCCTTTTGGGGAGGGAACGTGGCTCTGATGAGAGGTCCCTGAGCTCCAGCATCAGCAGGGAGGAGCTGGGCACCCCGACTGCCGGCTCTTTCCCACGTGGCTGTTTTGCTGACAGCCCCAGCCCATGCTGGAGCATCCTTCCCTGAGAGCACGGCAATCCGCAGGTGGGGTGAGTCCGGCTCTCAGGTAAATGGTTCATCTGTATTCCAAAAATCCCTGTGATCATCTGTAGTTACAGTCTAAAAGTCTGAGTGCCCTTTCTGATGTGAACTAGCATAATATTGTGGCTGTAGCTATTCCTGAAGTGTTCATGCCAGCCTACAAATGTCTGTGTTGCTTGTACCCGTTACATTCAGCCCCAAACTGCAGCACGCCCCTGTAAATGAAAATGAGTAGATAAACTCGTTTACTTTATTAAGCTGACATTACCTCATTCTTTATGGTGAATTTGTGACTGTGTCAGTTCTCTACATTGAAATATACTTATTTAAAAGTATTTATTTTCTGCCAATGCTGACCTACTTTAAATGCTGTGTCGTGCTGTTACCTCCATTTTTTTTTCAGCAGCCAGCTGATACCAGCAGACATCTCTGTACTTCAGCTTCTAAACCTTTGATGACATTTTAACTGCTCATTACTGTATGTAGGCAGCCACTTTATCCTTTTCTAGGTGGGTTCTTGCTTCAATTCAGAGTTAATGGTTACTATTTATTGCATACTTTAAATCTGCATGCAGCAAAGTTGCTACGTGCGCGTAGTGCCTTAGAGGCACCCAACATGGAGAACATACCGTCCCTAGCCAGGCTGTGCAAAGCGTGAGTACATGGGTAATTTACCTGTGCCTTGGAGTCACGGGGACAACTGAGATGAAATAACTCAATGTCCAGCATGACTGAGTCCTAAGATGGGTGACAAATGGTCATGAGGTTCAAGGAAAATAAAATATGCTGTGCAGCGTGCAAGAGCATCTTAATTCCTGGATAGCTTTGCTGTGATGTTATTGTAGTGGGATGTGCTGTGATGTTATTGTAGTGGGATGTTTTCTTTTGGGTAAATAATTAGTGCTCTCCAGAGAGCTGCAGATGTGCTGTACCATTGTATGTACTCAGCCAGAAATTCTAAGCCAGGCTTAAAATATTATAGGCAGTTCAGGTGAGGCTGGTTTTATGTGGAGCTAATTCCCATCACCTTTTTCTGACCTTGCTGCCTCATTGTTCCACCCCATTTCCCTGGCTTTTTTGGCACTGCCTCCCCCATCCCTGTTGCTGCCGCAGCCCCCAAGAGCAGTGCATGTTGCCGAGCGAGGGAACATGAAGCAGCCTGAAGGCAAAGGGATCAAGGAGGCAGCAGCAGAGCTGAGGCATCTCCATTCATCCATGCTGCCATTGCCAAGTCCTCATGGAAGTGCTGGTCTGTTGAGGTCCCAGTTTGGGACCAGCAAAGCTGAAAAGTCATATTGCAGAGTACATGTTTTCATAGATCCCAATAAAGAGTCTTGGGTATGCACACAGATATACAAGGATTTTATGCGGAAGCCTGTGGTTGGAGCTCTTACTCTTAACCCACCTGCTCCTACTCCCATGTGGTTTTCTCCCATTTCTAGATGCTGTAGTATCATCCTTCTTCTGCTACCTTGTGGGACTATTTCTGTCCCACAGAGGGTGTTTCTCAGCCAAGCTGTTAAGAGATACACTAGAAGCAGGGTAAGACCCGTCTCCTGTCTTTCAGGACTTTTAAAATTCAGTGCCTTTTTTAGAGAAGAAAATTGCTGGGCTCTCTGGTCTGGCCTCCAGGCTATAGTTCAGGTCATACTGAGTCACCCGATCGCTACTCTTGAGTTTTGCACAATTCTGATGCAAAACCTCACAGAGCTTCACTGATACCAGTCTCAGCCTCTCTGAATGCCTCGGGCAAGGTTGAATGAGGGACCACCAAGTCTCCAACATTAATTTTGCTCTCTGATTTATTTGTCCTCTGAGATCAGGACATCTCTGAGGGACTTCACCCCCATCATAGAGGATTACAGTCCAAAGTGTCAGTCCCTTGCTCCGTGAGTTATTGAACACCATGTCCTAGCCCAACCCTCATAATTCTCCCCTGTCACTCAGAGACCTCCGCTGACCCCAGACACAGCCCAGCTTTGTGCTGGCACTTCTCCAGGAGTGCCTCCAGCCTCCTCCTCCCTACCATAATACAAGAAAGAGGCTGCATCCCTCTGTCTGCTTAGGTCTAGACATTGGGACAAGGTGGGAAGGGCCAGTGTGGAGCATGGCACAAAGCTGCTATTGTGCAGCCTCCCACAGTGTCATTGTATGAACACCTAATCAATTCAATATCATTTGCATTTGGGTGTATATGTAAATACAGAGAAAAAAAACCCCAAAACTCTGCTTTAGTCCTGCTAAAGAACGAGACGTATTAATTTGATCACAGAGCTATCCTGCTTTTGGTACCTGAGCTGGCCAAGGCATCTCAGGTGCAGTGTGATCCATCTTCATTGCAGAGGCTGGCAGGGTGCTCCCTCCCCCGGGAGAGGTGGGCACTTACTCACTGGGGTTTGGTGTTTCTCACATGGATACTCTCCTTCTGCCTTGTCAACAGTGAGTCAGGAATCCCAGCTATTCAGTTCATTGCTTGGTAGATCGTGCTGAAAAATTGCAAAGAAAAAACTGTGACTGTTTGATACCAATAAAGGAATAAACTGTGGATTATTTTTTTTTCATGGGATATTTCTCTTTGGTCCCCTCTCTTTCCAGTTTGTTCTGTCTCCACCACCCTGATTTCCAGTCTTGCCTGATTTGAGGGGATGGACTCCATGGTTTATACCTACCTTGTATTCTTGGGGCTTGCTGCTTTTTTTTTCTTGTGCTCCCTTTTCCAGCCCTTGCAGATCACAGCTGTCCTTTGCCAAATATCAACTTGAGAGACTACTTTGGGTATCCTACTAAGAGCTGGTGTAGTTTATGGTGCAGTTCAGCAGTTTTCTCTTCCTGTTTAGTCTTTCCATTGGGCTCTGCTGGTCTTCCAACTACTGCTGTTGCTTTTCCTGCCCTTCAAAGAGTTGCCTCTTCCACTGGGACATCCCCCAAGTGTGTTGGCTTCTTGGCTGCAGGCTGCTGTGGTGCACACCTGTATTGTGCGTTGCTTTTGGGTGCTGCTCCCTGTGCTCAGTAGGACTGGGGATAGGGCAACCACGAAAATGATGACTGCATTCCTTGTCAAAATATGAAAAATCTTTCTTAATTACACACTGAACAAAAGCTCTGCCCTGCCACGCAGAGCTCTGGCTCACCTTGTGCTTTGGTAATCGCTATACACTGCTGTGTTTCTAAGTGGTATCTTCACAGACAGTAGCTCCATTGACTTCATGACACTGCTTGCTTAGTAAGAACAAGGAAACTATAATGGAAACAGACCCCGTGAACTCATCTAATTTTATGTTGTACTTACACAACCACCAGATCTTTATGGAAAACTATAGAATATAAGTAACACCAACCAATAGCCAGGTATTTTTAATTTCCTCTGGGAAATTGTGGAAGGTTGCTGTACTGCCAGTTTGAAATTTATGATACTTCAGGCTTGTACTTGAACCTAAAAGATGAAACAGAGTTGGTGTTTTGGAACAGCTTGAGGGAATTGTGCAGAAATTTTGTGTAACCAAATCTGAAGCTGATTGAGGGCATGGCTCTGAATTTTTGCAAACCAGAATTGTTAAACTCTCCAAATGGAAAAACAAGATACAGCTGGTACAACGCTGACTCTGTCTCAGTTGGGCAAGTAATTTTGTAGCTTTACATTGGTGAAAATGTGATAGTTATGAATCTACTTTCCTCGTAGTTTGGTCTTTGGACCTTAAGTGAGTGTTTGATTCACCGTCAAAGGCACAGGTGAGTTTTGGTGATTTTTCTCCCTCAGTGTTACTGCCTGGTAAAGTGTGAAAATCATACGGTCCTTCCAAATATGTGAGTGATCTAGAAGTGCTCCAAAATAAAATCTTTTTTAAAGACATATATTTATAAAATGAATAATGACTGCTGATCTTGAAATGCAAAGACTTAAGAATTTGAAAAAAAAAAAAAAAAAGAAATCTGGAAAACCCACTTGCATAGAAAGTTGATTATATAAAGCATTTTCTAAAGGCTTATAAATTGTCCTTAATATATAAGGAAACTGCTAGAATTTTGGATCCCTTTCCATAGAGACTCCTAGAACTTGTCAATAAGGTACAGTTGAAAATATAATTTAATACCTTTATTTGAGTGATTTCACATGTCGCACCATCTTGTGCAAGATGTTGTACGCTAACTCACTGCTGCTTTTTGTCACCAAGGCTACTGCATTTCAGTCCTGAGCCTCAGCATCTCCAATAGAGCATGTGCACTTGAAATCCCAATTTAAAACAAGGTATTTATTCAGAAACCAGTTTGGTTTTTTCTCAGATCTTCACTAGTTGCCTAGCCAGTCACATCTGCGCACAGGTATTTGATTTGGGAATATTTCAGTCATAAGAGAGGTTTTAATTAATTAATAAAGAATGCATAAATATTTACATGAATGGGATTTGGACACCTCAGCCCTGTAGATTCAAGAATAGCTTGAGCTTCTTGGGTAGAACACATCAACATAAATGCAAGTAGTCATTAAATAATGGTAAAAAATGATAACAATAAAACCTCCCTACCTATTTTTCATCCCAGAAGGGTGAAAGAAAATAGCAAATTATTCAATGTTTTTCATGAATGTCAGAAACTGGACAGAATCCAAAAACTAGTTCAGCAAATATTTATGAAATGGTATCTAAACCATTAACTGTTCTGCTTATCTGAGATGTAGTTGTGCAATATGTTTCTCCTCCTTCATATTCATTATCCAAAGGTGGGGGAGGAAAAAGCATGCTTTTGAGGTAGAATTTGTGCCAAATCAGACTTTGAGACCAGAACCAGTTTTGAAGATTAATTTTTTTAAAAAAAACAACCAACAAAACACCTTAATAGGTCTGGGTGATTCTTGAAATTGGCTACATCAAACTGAGCCCTGTGAGCAATTTGAAAGGGATGATTTAGGGATATGGGACATTTTCCTGGCTGTTAATACCCCTTTTATTTGATCTGATCTCTAATCAGAATAATCCTTTTAAGTTAGCTATACAGAGAAGCATTTGAGCTGAACCTTGCTTTGCAGTCTGGCTTGTAGGAGAACCTCTTTTATTCCAAGATGAATCCAATCTTCCCTTTTACACTCTCTGGGTCAGGCACAGATGCCTTCCTTTCTCCTACAGCTCAAGTGGGAGAGACACAAATGTGTTTTGCTTGCTCCAGCTGGTTGACTTGTTTCTCTGGTACCCCTGAAACAGAATTTAAGAGGAAGCTTGTTTATTTTCCTGAGCTATTTGTATATTCTGCGTGCATAAAATATTCATTTAGCTGGGGAAAATACATCTAAACGCTAAATATTTGTTCATTTCTGTGTTAAAGAGGTCTGCCACTGAGCTTGTCTTAAAATGGTTCAAGTAATAGCTGCCATTTGTGAGTGAAGAGTATGTACCATTTTCGGCTTTTTTGCTTGGAAGAGACTTATTTTATCAGCTGTACTCAGCACGCCGAGGGAAGGGAGGGCAGCAGCCATTTCCTAGGATGCGCTCTCTGCCTGGCGCACGAGGGGCATCAGCTGAACCGAACCTCTTGCTGCTTTAGAAAACGTACTGCCTGGCTTCAGTGATATTTATCATTTTATTGAGACAGAATTAAGGGCAGTGTTGGTTGCACCCAGTTACAAAGGGTGCAGGATCTTGCAATGAATAGAATAAATAGACTGAGAGTGATGTGCAAGCCAAGCCCATCTCACTACAATGATTTAGTGACCGGTAGCCATTAATTAAAGCAAACCTTCCAAGTGAAAGAATATTTCAATACATCATCACAAATGTTATTTCAAAATGTCCAAGAAAAGGCTGGCAATGCTTCATGGCTCAGGATCTGGCCACCTGTTTCTCCAGAGAGGTGTCAGTTCATTGCACGAGTATTTTGATGCCTTTTGTTTAAAATATTGGAAGCTGCAGAGGTGATGTTAATCTGCCTTCATGTTAGCTTTGTTCTACCAGAGGTGACCTCATCTGTGGCAGCCTTTCATAGTGTCTTGGGCCAAGGATATGGCCCTGTGGTCTGGGGAGTGATTTCTTTGCCAGTAAAGGACACTGCGAGATTGTTTGGTGGAGTAATCAAAGATGAACGTGATTATAAGGGGGGATTTTTCAAATAGTTCTTAATGACAAATAAAACTCAGATCCTCACCATCCCTCAGCTCCTGGGAGAGTTTGCATTGCTCTGCTGGCACTTGTTCACATGATACCCTTTCAAAATCTCTGCTACTATCTTTATTTTTAATGGTGATGTTATACTTTGCGCTTGGACACTGTGTTTTCCCAGTGAGGTCTTTATAATAAATTACGAAGTCAATTAAGTCTTCCTCTGTTCATGCTGCAGATGGGAAAACTTAAGCCCAGAGAAATAATGTGACTTTTGTACAGCTAGAAAGTGGACTTGTGGTTAAATGGGGAATAAGGCTGTTATGGTGCAGCAGATACTCCAGCAACTGAAAATGCATCTGTGCTGCCTCCCCCCAAGTGTTCGATACTGATGCAGACGCAGCCTCAGTTGTCTGAAACTTCTGTTATTGAAAACAGGATCTTTTTTCCTTCCGATTACATTAAAAGCGTCTGCAGTTATTCAAACTCTCCGACTTCCCTGGTGTACCCACAAAATTTAGCTAATGCACCCAATACGGCGCTTAATTACCTGCTTGTACCGTCCGCGCGTGTTGCTGCCCCCCGTCAGAGTTAATGTGGCAGGTTGCTGCAGTCATATAATCGAATCTTGCGATGCCTAAAGCATTTTTGGCAGGGAGCCTGCAGCGAGGAAGAAAACCATTGCCTGCCTTCTCCTGCGTTACCTACCGCTCCTGCCATCCTCTCGCAGCGCCGCGATGGGAAGGAGGAACACACCCAGCCCTGGTCCCCATCTGTTGCAGCATCGGCTTCAGTAGCAGAGCCTGAGATGTTTAAATGCGCTTGCCTTTAGGGAAAAGCTTTGAATGCAGTTCTTCAATGGACGTTTCTAGCCAGACTGCAGGATTTTTCAGAGCTGTGAGTCAGAACGGGGATTGATTGTCTGTGGGTTTCTTCCGATTTGATTCTGTCTTTTTTTAAATATATTTAATTTATTTATCTTAGCAGGGGGAATAGGTTTTGCATTCATTTAGGTGGACGCCCGAGTGCACTGCAGGACTCTGCCGAGAGGCAGGCATTCTTCAGGCTGTGTAAGAAATGCATGGTTCTTGGGTGTTTTGTTTTTTTTCATAGTGTTTTGTCTCTTTTGTATGCATGACTGGCACAGGGCTGTTGTCCTGTTTTTAGAGCATTTAATTACAATAGATACTTCAAGGCTGAACAAAATGTTCTTTATCTAGTTAAAGAATGTAGCTTGGAGGTTTTTTTCTTCCTTGCATAACTTTTCCTTAGTGTTTTGGAAAGAGAGATTATCTTTTGGGGGGTGTTTATTTAATTTCAGCCTAAAACCATCTGGTCTCTGCATCCTGCAATGCCTGGTTTCTCATACTGCTCATTTCAGAGCAACCCAAACTGCTGGGCAACTAATTGCCGTGACTAGTCATTGCAACCCCCAAACCACAGGTTTTCGGGAACTCCTCTTTTGCGTATTGATTTTAATTTAAATTGACAAGATTTGTCAGGATAAAGAGGCGTATTTCAGCCTTCATGCATTTTTCTTGCATTTTTCCCTTTCTGCTACCAGACTTAATGCTGAGCACACGCAGTTTGCGCTGCAATTAATGGACCTGTGAGATAATGAATGTCCGATAATGACGAGGCTGACTCTTTCCTGGGATCAGACCCGAAGCCTGAAGGGATTAAAGGTGCTCTCTTAGTGAGGTGATGGGAGGGGGTTGGTGAATAGCAACTGAAATTTATTCTAGTTTAAGATGCAGGGTATTTTGCCAGCGTCTTGTGTGTTTTGCTTGTTGGTTTCCGTGTTTTAGCTGCTGTTACAAGCCACAGGAGAGAATAGGGTATTTGCCTTTGGGGAAGAGATTTCACTCTCAGCTATATCCCCTGTATGGGCTGAGGAGTCGGGAGTCTAGGAGAGGCTGGAAAGCAGAGGCTGCACTGACTTCAAGCAGTCCTGGGAGGTGAGAGAAACCTGAAGTTGCCAAAATTGGGAGTCTGGGGGACAGGAGCATCCATC
>NW_009648785.1:89320-175089 GCF_000708025.1 Charadrius vociferus | reverse complement strand
AAGAGGGAAGGTGAGGCTGGAGGATGAAATGGATCCTGCTGGCATGGGGCCAACCCTTGATCCAAAGGGGGCCAGTGGGAAATTCAGCAAAAGAGGACTGTTGCACTTCAATTTAGTACATTTTTATTACTGGGGTGGAATAAAACTCTATTTATTTTGAAAAATGCCACAGTTTTAAATAAATAGCAAAAAACAACCCCCCAAAACCCACCTCTTCAATCTGTGCAGGGATTTCTTACAGTCATTAAGAGGAACTTAGGAGTATTAAAAGAAATATTGTACCTTTAAAGGCAAACCGCAGAGTTAGTGGAAATCACCTGTAGCCAGAGTTTGCTTCAGGCAGCAAACGGGCACTGGTTTTCCATCAGGAGAAGAAAATCCCTGTGTCATTTCAGCACGTTTGGCCACTCAAGCAGGTACAGTGATGAGCTGATTCGGAGCCAAGAAATATGTAATCATCTTAAATTTAAAAGAAATGGCAGTTAAAAAACTGTAAGAGCTTTTTATCATGTCAGTATACACACAATATATGATTATATACATTTAGCATGCATATTGTCCTATATGAGAGCATGTTTTATATGTGTGTAAAAAAAAAAAACAAACACGCCCTGTGAGATGAGGTCTAGCACGTCTACATCTGGGAGGACGCAGTCACCCAGTGACAGTCTCTTTCTGTTTCTCACTCTGTGTGTTAATGCTTTTGCTTTTAGAACTGATAAATGTTTTGATAAACTTATCCTCTTGCTCTGATATAAAAGACATTTTTCTAATAGGTTTTTAATAACTTTTAGTACCTGATTGCAGTTCTAAGTCCAATATCCATTCCTAATAGAGCTCAAAATAAATGTAAATAAAACTTCAGTTTAAATGCATGCTAATAGTTGTACAGCTATTTAATACATATAGGTGGAAATTAACATTCATGATGAGAAAAAAATAACCAATATTTTGGGGGGCCTTATTACTTGTCTGAACTTAATTTTTGGTAGCAAAGGGAAATCAGTATTTTTCTATGAAAGCAAAAAGAGAAAGCAAAACAACAATTAAAAAATGTTATTCTGAATCAAAATTTCCTGCTTATGGATTTAATTCACCTTAAGAAAAAAATATTGGTTTGGTTGTCTTTTGCTTAATTTTGTTTCCTGCTTGTGTGCTTCTTTTTTTTTGTGGGAGATTTTTGGTGACACTCCTTGGCGGAGCGGGTGTCCCTACCGGGGTGAACCACAGGCAGAGGCTCTCCCTGTGCCTTGGCTTGGTGGTTCCAGTGTGAGCTTTATTTTTTTGTGACAAATGGGTTTGGACTGTCTGCCACATTGCTTGGAGCAACAGCCAGTTATAAAATGGCCTCTCCCACGCCAGGCTCGTACTGCCCATCTGTCACCGTGTCCAGGGTGTCCTGCTAATTTGGAAGTGTTTCCCACACTCTCCGAGCAAGATCAAATGCTTCTCAACACATTTTGATGCACAAAGTGTCAGCCAAATCAAAGGTGGATTTGCCTGTTTCAGCTCACCAGTATCTGCTGGTTCTCAGAACCATTGTATAGAGCAGAAATGGCTTTTGGCAACATGTGTATGTAGAAGTCAAGCTTAAGTTTTCAATTGGATTTACCTGAACATAAGTCTGTTTGCTTGTCTTTTCTCCACAGTATATTCAGATAGGTCCATTGTAATCATGATGCTTACATGGGCACATAAGGAATAAGATGGTTAAAACCAGAAGACTCTTGCTAAAGGAGCCAGAAATAAATATGGCTCATTTTTAAGTTTTTTTTCCCTGCACTGGATCTAAACTAGGAACAATTACTGGAAAAAAAATAATAGATACCAATGAAAGCCATAGCCCTTGAAAGAAACCTGCAGTTTATTTGCAGTAATATCTGCCTTAAAATTTCAGTATTGCATGTACAGTAATTAGAAAAAAAACTCAGTGAGTGTTATTTCTGTCCTTCCCTTTCCATATGAGGATTATTTCCAAACTGGACCTACTGCAAAAACTTATTTTCAGTGATGGCTATTTCAAGTGAGAGTGAGTAATTCCTTTGTTGTGTTCTTCCAGTTGTCTCATTGTTCACAAGATTTTCCAGATGGGTAAATATTTTATCCATCTTTCTTCCAGAGACAGTCATTGGTGTCTTCTAACACCTTTTTCCGAGCTGAGCTATGATGCTTTTTGAAGCATATTCCTTGAGGGAGCCTTAATGAGTGGCCAGGGCTTGGTGTGAGGAGGCCTGGAAGTGTGAGATATACTATCCCTTGGACTTTTCCCTTAGATCATGCCAGTTCTCTTAACAAACATGCGTTTCTCAGAGGTTGTATAGCTGGCCTGTTTTCTTAAAATTTAAATTCTAGTTGTTTCAGTTGGACACAGTGGCTCCTTCATTTTCACTCCAATGGGCACTCACCCCGTCAAAGAGTTAACCGTGTTTTCTACAGAGCAGCCAAAGCCATGTAAGAAAACGTACATTTTAGTAACACTTAGAAATGCCAACAGAGATTAGGACCTCATTGTGCTACCCTTTGTATGGATGCTTATAGTGTGTCTAGACTGCAAGCAAAGACGTGATTGAAGCTGGGCTTAAATTAGCTCGGCTGAGACCTGACAGCCGTACAACGGCAGGAGTGAGGAGCTCGAAGTGAGCTAAATTGCCGGAGTATTTACTCAGCCTCCTGCGGGGATTTTGCAGCCTACGCTAACCCGTGTGTTGTCATGGCTACACTTCTATCGGTGCTGTGCGGAGCTGGGTGAAAGCGAGCTGGTGTAAACCACGATTGTGATTGCCATGTAGACGTGCCCGTAGTAAGATGCAATCCCTTGTCTGGACAGCTTGCTTTCTAAACAGAGGGGAAAAAAGGAAAATAAGTTATTTTATTCCCTTTTTAGGCAATAAAGAGGGAGACATAAGAGGCAGGGTTCATTTATCCTGTGTTGGATGATGCAAAGTTTAAGCAAGTTGTCTAGCCCCTCTCGTACCAGGGGAACCAGCGCCCATTGGAGATGCTAGGTTTTCCCAGCCCTCTAGGCTGGACAAAAAGCGTGAGGTAGATGACTAGTGTTTTGGACAGCTGAAGTTAGGTGGCAGATATCCCAACCTTGATGCCTTCCCAGAGGTAAACCAGAAAGCCAGAGCAGGCAATGAAAGTCTTATCACTTAAGTCCATCTATGAAGCTATTCTGGACTGGATATGCAGTTTATAAAGTGGTTTGGATTCCCACAGGGTGAAACATATAATGTAATTTATTAGTATTCCATGGCACCGCTACCTGGAAAAAATAATAATGGTACCAACTTTCAGCATCTCTCAGCTCAAAGCCAACGGTGGGACCTGAAGGACATACCAGCTGGATTTAGGGCAGAGTACCGTACCCTAAATGTGATAGTGTTTTGTAGATTATCTCTGAGAATCTGAGCTTTCTTCTGTCCTTGAGGGCCTTTCATGTTGCCAGCTTCATCATAATGCACCTTTAAATAAGGAGTTCAGAGGGTGAAGAATGAAGACATCCATTCTTTTGGGAAAAGAAAAAAAGTATTTCAGCCTATGAAATAAAGCATATTGTATATATTGATCTCTTTTTACATGTGGTGCTAAAACTGCAAGGAAAGCTATAGCAAAGTGACTGTCAATTTTGTACACATGAAATATTTCTCTGCAACTGCAGAGCGATGTAGGAAAATGTGGCAGGAAGGCATCAAGAGGGGACTCTTCCCTCGTTGTGGACTCGATGTGTTATATCCCCTTTGACCTCCCATTCAGGTCTTCAGCACACCAAGCACAGAGCCATCCTGTTCTTCCTTTCCTTGTCTAATTTCCTCTTTGCTTCTACTTTTTTTTTTTTTTTCTTTCTTTTTCAGTTGAGGGTCTACTTGATCAGAGCAAGTCGCTCAGTTGCCTGGCTTTCCAGCTATAAGCTTTCTTCTAATTGTTAAGATTATTTGCGGTTATTAACTGACAAGAATGTAAAGAGGACAGCAATAGGCAGCTGTCTTCCTAAATGCAGTGAACTGGAAAAAATAGTTGCAGTTCAAGTACTTAAGTACTTATGGCAGAGGTTTTGTGCCTGGTGTGAATGTCAACTTTTTTAGTCATATATATACAAGAGAGAACCCTGCAAGTCCTTCTCAGATGAGGACATCAGCTGGAGGCTTTCTGTTCTGAGTTTGTTTTGTTTTACTCTTCCTTGAGGAAATGGTTTTTGAAGACATTTGGTCTACATAGAGTGGGGAAAAATATAAAAAAATGCAAACCACAGTGACTTTTAAAGTAGCTGAAGTGTAGAGATGATTTAGAAAGCCTCATGATTATCCTTGCTTTGAATCCCTTCAGATTGCCCCCATGCCGCAGCATCTCAAGTGTTGTCATTACATTATGGCAAAATCATCTTTTGTTTCCTGCGGTTCTGCTATTTCACTGTGGCTGAAGTCATGTTTTATAGCAAATGCGTGCTTTTCTCTACATTGGGATCCTCTGTCTCATTTATGTAAGACAACTGTATAACTATCAGAAAACAATTCTGTTGGCACTGAGTATGTGCCATCTGAAGGGTAACTTTTCCAGTCTCCTGTAGTCCCTCCCTATAGTCCTGTCCCTTGGATGTTTCTTAATTCCCTCGTCACTCATCTGACCACATTTTCCAGGTCTGAGGTATGTTATCTTCTGCTTTCACCTTGTGTCTACTTAACTTTGGGTGCTTCTTGGAGGAAATGTCTCACCAGAGAAAGGTTGTCTTTGGCTGAGCACCCAGGAATAGCACTTATAGATGAGTTTGTGTGTGGATCGCAGTGTCACAGGGAATATTGAGAATTTTGTTTTCCTCCCTGACTTGCTTTCTCTGCTGTTCTCTCACTTTCTCTCTTTTTTTTTTTTTCAATGACATTTTGTTATTTACACGTTTGCTAGGTTGTCCATCTGCCGTGTAATAAACATGCTGCCAGTCACTGTGCTGTGTGGTTCGTGGTGTGAAGGAGCTGACAAACCAGGCTGTCGTGTATGTGTGGATCATAGTCAGGCTTTGTCAGAGAGCCCATAATGATGGTCTGGGATTTACTGATGAAGCGGAGAGCAGTACCCTTCATCACAGCATTTCCATACAGCCCTGACCTCTCTGGACATTATAAACATTATGGGGCTCCAGGCTGAACTGATTGCATCCCACCCCAAGCTATGTCTGTTCAGCTCATCTGCAAAGGCTGAATCACCAAGAAGATACAGTGGTGTTTCCTGGCAGGAGAGCACAAGACTTGAAAGAAAATGTCATTTTTTTCCATGAACAGCAGAGGAATGTGTTCCAGTGATTTAAGTCTGAGATTGAGCAGAAAACCAAAAAACAATCCACAGTCTCTTGGCAGTTTTTGTTAATGAACCTTGTCTACAGCCTCAGAAGATAAAAGGTGAATTTGGTGTACGCTGCTGGAGATTAATGCCTGTCAGGATCAGTCAAGAGGTTTAGAAATGAAGAAGGGTGTGCTGAAGGCTGACAGCAACCCATGATCAGGGTAACTCAAGAAGAGCAACTTGGAAGAGAGCTGTTTTCAGGCAAATATCAAGGACTTATTGGTTTCATGGCTCTCTCTGTCCCCATCCCCTTTAAATTCTCAGTTTTAGCAGCTCTTTCTGACCAAGTGGTGACAATCCAAGCCAAGTGACACATGGGTGAGAACAGGGGAGAAGTGGCTTCAGTAGCTCTTTAGTACTTTGCCTGTTTGTTGTTGCAGCTGAAAGAAATGCCTTTAAATTACATTTAATTTAGGATGCTTTTCTTATGCAAAGTTTTTGTGTGTGATTTTCTGGATAAAGGACATTGAATAATCACCAGATGGATGGTGATTTTTACATACCAAGATCTGGGTTAGGTTTCAGCCAGCCATAACCCCCTAACTCTTTAGATTATGCCTCTTGGGACTGAATATTTCCCATTTTCTCCAGGCATGTCATTTAGGTGATTTACCCTCTGTTATTTCAAATCTGATGCTGTATCCATCTTGACATTGAAGTGCACACAGCTGGTCCTGCGCAGTCACCCGGGTAACTTCTGGACTATGCTGCCTCTGGCATCTTCATGCTGTGGACAAAATAAATTCTCTGTATCTCATTTCTACCATCTCAATCTCTCCAGACTCACTCAATTGTTCTTTTTTAATATGAATAGCCTTAAAAGTAATAGCAAACAAATAGATTGGAATAGCTTTGTGAAGTACAAAGCTGGCTTGCACAAATCCAACCAGCTTTGTACATCTGTTACTGCCCACTCCCATTGAGTCATACCGAGACTTAGTCACCAGCATCTTCAGTCTCACAGTACGACTTATATATCTGCCTCCAAAACACATGCTGCAGTCTAGATGGCATGAGGGAGGGAGAAAAGCAAAGCAATGAGCAACCTACTCCTAAAGGAATAAAGCAATGTAGCAAGTCTTATTATACTATACTATGACTAGTATATCAAAATAACAAAAACAAAAGGACAGAAATTCCTGTGTATGTCAGTTTTGAATCTTTCCTTGTGCAATAATTGAGTGATTTGATATAAATCCTCAAAGGCTTCTAGATAGGATTGTTCTCAAAAAAAAAAGAATTTTTTTCTATTCAATCAATCAGAGCTACCAAGCTATGTCCTCTATTCCACAGAGTTCAGACTTTGGATTCTCCTCACAGGCTATTAGCATATGTAGCTTATTTGCTATTCAGAGTTTTACATAGGCTTGTAATAGGTACAAATCCAAGGTTGATCTAAAAAAAACTGCTGGTGTGCAGACTGAGCTGAAAGAAACTGTTCACAGCTAATGTTAATAAAAATCTTTACTTTCGTTGTCCTTGGTAGGATAGCTGAAGTGCTCATAGCTCAGTAACGTTAGCAGAGAAGGCGACCCCGAGAGCCCTGTTAAGGTGTGATGCTGAGTGCGCAGGTTTTAGCAATTTTTTGTGAGCTCGGGGCTCTTGTCAGCACTCAGCTTAATTTCTCTATATCTTGTTTTCTTTGTTTATTTTATTAAAGGAGCTGTCTCCCCATATTGAAAAGCTGTCTTAGTAAAGTGTCACCTCCTGCTTCAGCTATGTTGTAAAAAGAAAACTGTAATGTCTGGCAGGCATTTCACATCCTTAAATTTGGTGCAATTCTAGTACATGTATAGAACTTAGTGAAGCAGAAAAATACTGTCTCATAGGTGACACCATCAGCAGTCAGGACTGTGTGATGCTACCTACACTAGGACTTTGAAGTTGCTTATAGCTGGGAAACCTGGCCTTTCCGCAGAGATGGGCCATGGGGCTGCTGTGAAGCAATGGTGACCTCAGTCACCTCTGAAACATTGCTAAAGAGTTGACCATGTTCATGCATCATGGACCCACCACCATGGGCTCATGACTTCACTTGACCATGTTGTTCATGGCCGTGTCTTGCATTTGAAGGGACAGTTGCAAAGGATGGCAGCAGGGAGCTGTTTGTGAAATATTCTTTTGATACCCAGCCCTGAAATCTTGGACCACTGTTGAGTGAGGCCGCAAAAAGGTCCTACTTCCATCCAAAATACCTTGGAAATTGGTCTCTGACCTGTCAATCACAGCATGCCCCAGAGTGCCTTGCTAGGTCCTTGGCTTCAGCCATTGCAGAGAAGCTTCATCAGCCTGGCTGCCAAAGTAGCCTTGAAACAAAACAATAATAAAAAAAGAATCCTTTTTATTCTGTGTTGTTTACTGGATTCAAGGCTTTAGTGGTCTGTTATTTAAGCTTGCAGCCTCCACAACAGAATTGCTGGAAGCCCTCTTCTGACACCAAGGTCTCCCAACTGCAGCAGCATCCAGACCAGCATGTCTGGGCAAGCCTTTTTGGCACAAATCCTCCCCAGTAAGGAAAGAACCAGTGGAAATGGCTGGAAAAGGTGAAAAATGGCTTGGCTAACCAGATCTTGCTCCTGCTGCTATTTGGCTATGCTATGCCAGCCAATATATTTGCTTTCGGTATCCTAAAATGTGGTTTTCGTTCCTATTCTCCAGAACAGTTCTGAGAAAAGGTTCTTTGTTTTCCCAAAATATCAAAGAACAAAAATTTTATTCTTCCTTCTTTTCACATAATCCCAAGTGTTCTGATACAAGGGCTGTCAAAGGACAAAGAGATGGCTTTAGGAAGGATCACCCTCTAGATGTAAGAGTAACCCAGACAAGAATCACCTTAGAGTTAGTCTCACCTTTGGAGGAGAAATTAGTGTGAAGAATCTGTAACCTTCCAGATATCTGTTTTCCCCCCAGAGGAAACAGGGAAAGAAGCGGCAGAGAAGGGAAGTGTACTTGCAGACAGAATTATCCTGACTTATACCCTGAAAAAACTAAAGCAGCAGACAAGCCTGTTAAAAACGAGAAAGTCAATTTAGTTGCTTTTTTAGATCTGTTAACCTCCTGTGCTATCAATAAGAAAAGTCCTGGAAAACTGCCTGTTGAGTAGGTGTTGCGGGAGATTGTCCTCCCCAGGAGGGAGCCTGGCTGGTAGCAGGAGCATCGAGCTGTGGCTCTGCTGTGTCACAGCTCTGCTGTCCTCCGGAAAAAGCTTTGATATCCCTGGGGCCGTATTCTTCAGCGAATATAACAGGAGCTGCCATGACAACCTCTTGTAAATAAAAGTGAATTGAAAACAAAATAAATCTGAAGCGGCTTTGTGGCTGTAAAGTAAATCTAAACTGCTCAAGAGGTCATTTTTTCTAATTGGAGATGACAGGAGTGATGTCTGGCTGTCAGATGGCACCGAGCGATGTGAAAGACTGACTGAGGAACAGGAGCATGGCAGGAAAGCTCACAAAATTTTACAAAAAAGACTTTGCATACTCTTAATTCCATTTAAATTAAATTAATTGCAGTGCTAAGAGCTGCAGTCTCTGGTGGCCTTTGTTCCTTACAGCAATGGTCATAGACTGTGGTGTCCACAGAAGTTGTCTGTCCGAGGTATAATGCAGGACTGATGGATATGGGGAGTGATGCTGTTTGTTCTTCAGCCAGGTCTCTGCAGTCTCAAATGAGAAGGACTCTTGCTCGTACCAAGATGTCACTGTATGCCTTTGGCAGAAGTTTTTTAAATGTCTCTCCAGAACCATGTGATTTTCCAGGGCACTTATTCCAAGTGCAGTAAAGCAGAGCTGGACAGCAAGAAAACTGTCGAAGAATGGTTTCAGTCCCAGGTTAGTGGCAGAACGAGCCTTCAATGTGTATCTGTTGGCGTAACATCAGAGCAGTCAGATACGTGATAAGGGCTAGGGTTGCACTGTTGGCCTGTCAAGAGTACTGTGGTGTTTTGCAACACTTTTGGAGCAGTTTAGTTTTGTTCTGTTTTGTTTTGGTTTTTTAAAGAGTTACTGTATCATCAACTGCTTCGTCACGTGCTTTTGGATGAAGAGGAACACAAGAAAGAAATAAATATCTAGTCTGTATTCTGCGGAGTTACATGCAAAGAGAAAATAAGCGTCTAATATTTCCTTGCTTAACCAACAGGTTGGAATTGAGAGAGTAGTATTTGCAGCCTGGCATTCGATATATGTACTTTTTCCTTCTGTAAAGGATGCCTTCTCATATAGAATCCTGTGAAGAAGTGAAAGATGGAAAGATTGTTAGGTAGCAGCTGCAATTACAGACTTTGTCACAGAACAAAAAGTACGATTATTATGCTGTTTGAAATGCTTTCCAGCACTGTATTAACAAAGAAAGGTCTCATGCTGTCCAGAGAGGTATAGCTCCAGCTATTTCTGCTTACAAGTCAAGATCTCCTGTTCTGCATGTAAAGATAGATGAAGTTAGAATACCTCCATGATATCTGAGAGTTACAAATTAGAATAGAGTCATCAGCTGGGTTTCATGATACTTTTAGACTTTAGAATTTAAAATATACATGTTTTTAAGCTTGGAACTGTAACTGGGAACTGAGATTTAGCTCCTAGAAAAATAGTTGTAATTACCTACCCCCTCCTGTTTTTGAAGGTTTCTGCTCAAAGAAAGAAGTTACAGTTTCGTTCTCTGCTGTTCCAGATTTTCTGAACAGTTTTTTCAACCCTGGTTACTAGATATGTGTCCCCTTAGAACTAGTTTCTTCTATCCAGTCTCCAGGCTTCCTAAACAGCAGGTTTTCTCCCTGTGGATTACAACAAATAGTAATATAGGGACGCTAATATGTGAAGCTCAAAAGAGGTTATTTCCTTGGTTTATTCCATGGAAAATGACTTAGCACACATCAGATTCCAGCTTCTGCACTACCAAAGATGGAAGAGGAAAATGTTGGTAAATCCTTTGGCTAAATTAAAGTAAACAGGAGGGGATATGTTTTTGTGTAACTTTCCATTAGGCTTTTAAACTTCTTCACAGAGATTCTTCACTTAAGTCCTGCGGTAACATATGAAGTAGGAATAATAATAATAATAATGATAATCCGTTTATTGGCAGTGTTTATAAATGCCATTTATGGCTGAATAATTTTTATATGGAATATGTAAGTCATTTTGATCTTAACTAATTATAAGAATAAGCAAATTAATACGGAAGCTTTTCTTTAAGGTACTGCGGTGCCTGGTTCAGCCTTTGTCAAATCTTGATAAGAGTGAAAATCTAAACCAAACAAATTGCCTTTTCTTTTGTTTTTGAGGTGTTTGCTTACATTTTCATTTGCAAAGGAAGGTGATGTGAGACAGAGACGTGAAAGCATGACAATGAGGGTGGTGTTATATAGTTGGGTTGGTGCTTTGTAGTTTGGGCCTTTGTAGGTAGTTCCTATTGAATGTGCATAGATAGAGCTGAGAGCATACTAATTTGCTATGAATACTTTGGTTTGTGGCCTAATGATTTGGGGCCAGCTTGGCCAAGCCTGGCTGCTGCTGCTTTTTTTTCTCCCTTTCCAACTTGGCATGAATTACTCCCATGTGCTTCAGTTCCAGTAATTCAATATTTTGTTCCTTATTTTTGTTGTTCGTTATGTAACCAGAATATTTTCAAACACTTGTAAGGATTATGCCTGAGTTATACACATTTTTGAGCATATTTTGGATTTAGTATGATTATACAATGTGATGTGATTAGACCTGTGGCTGTTCTGAATTCTGAAGGCAAGCACGCCTTGCAGAAGGCTCTTCCTGGCCAGTGCTAATTTTTAATTAAGCTCTATTTAATCTCAAATTAGGTTTACGTGAAATTGCTATTTATTTATGTTTTGAACTATTTTAAATGGGATGCAGATGTGGTGGTAGAGAAGCACTGAATCATTACATGGAAAGGGTGATGCCTTGCATCTGGGAGGTTCTGTGCTGGGGAGGTATTCCTGACATTTAGATCAAGGTTTGGGATCCAAGTATCAGTTCTTCAGCACACAGCATTAGGCAACTCCATGCTTTTGGTCATAGAGTTACTCATTATCTACTTTTCTGATCAAACAGATGCTAAACTTGACACTAACATAATTTCCTTATGCATGTAGAAAGGAGTTCTAAAACCCCCGTGGCTGGAACACGAAGTAGCATAAACAGAACAGACGGCAGGAGGTAGAATATAATTGCAGTTTGGTTTTGTTAGTGAAAGATGAGCATGTGTGCTTTTCTTATGGCTTTATTGTCTTTAGTCATGCAGAATTGGGTGCTCCTCTCCAATCTGTGCAAGTGAATTCGTTATTGCCTCCCAGAGCACTGTGTTGCAGTTTTCTCCCTCTTTGTTATACGTTACATATTTTTCAGAACATTGACATATTCTCATTCAGGTTTTGTTTACTGCCATAAATACTCTTCAAACTAAGATTGTACACCCCACTGAAGACAAAATAGGCCATTTGCTGAGCAACTGGCTATATTTAAACTGTAATTTTCTACAATTTTTTCTGTGGGATTTGAGTACCACCCCTTGAAAGTTTTAGCACAGGACTTTTGACTTTGGCTCTGCAGGTGCTTTTTCATGGTGATGTAGTGCAAGTACTGCTAAGGGCTCACTATTCTCTTGTTACTTACATCTGCTGTTGATTTCATAGCTAATGATCAGAACCTGTGTTACTGCCCACCAGCAATCACTATGGGTAAAGCAGTGGGTGCTTCGGAAATAAAATCATGGGCTACGATCACGGGATTATCTGATGGAAAGAAGAAGACGACATTAATCTAGGACATCAATTTTTCTTCTCTGTCCTGGCAGGATCTCAGCTCATTTGCCATGCCCTTCTTGGACGGTGATGTGGAGAGCACAGACAAAAATGCTTCTCGCAAGGTAGGATATTTCCAAAACTTCATCTTTGATGTAGTGGCTGAGTCCCTTGGTGGTAAACACAATATATTAGGCTTAAAAAAGCTGGAGATTTTAGTCTTTCCTGCCATACCATTAACCTGTTGAGAGCAATGCACTAGGGCAAATATAGTGACTTTTGCAGACCTTACCATGATGATGCTTATGGAGTATAACCTGTAAATGATGCTAACCTCTGGTGGTATTGCTCTAAATACTACAGATGTTGTCTCTAGCACTGTTGTAATTCAATGAAGTAATATTGCATAACTTTATTCTCAGGAATATAGATAGCCAACAAAATTTCTGGTGTTGCTACAGAAATACAGTGCCCAAATAGGCATCTGTGGCTGTCGGTATGTTTTCCTGGAGTTGCCTCCTGATGGTTGCTGTCTGGCTATGGAGGTTTTAACTGTTCAGTGTCATTTGTCTGTCTGTCCTTGGCACTGGCAAAATGAGCTCTCTTCATTTGCTGAAGCCATAGCAGTAAGGTCTTCCCATAAACAAGGTGGAAAGGTTCCTCCTTGATGTGGGATGAACTCAAGGTTATCCTTCTGGAGGCATTGCTGTGATTTGTTTTACCGATGGCCTGCTCTTAAGTTATACCAATACATTCACAGAGTTTTCTTGCTTTAAAATGATCAGGTGAGCATATTCAATCGATGACATTAGGGATGGTTGTACAGCGCCTATACAATCTTCAAAGCAACAAAAATTGTGGGTGGGATCTGTCATCTTTAGGTCCTGGCCTCATCATTTTCACAAAGTGTTGAAGTACAAGCTGTTCTGCTAAATGTAAGCCTCCTACCAGCCAAGTTATGGGCTTGATGAAAAGAGGTAGATACTACTCCCAGCAGTAGATAACACCAAAAGCTGATCTATAGCTACACAACAGACCAGTTTGACTTGTCACAGTATTTACAAGGCTATGGACCTCTGTGAAGATTAAACCTGCTACAGACCATTTGTCAAAGAGTCTGCAGTTATAGTTCAAGGCAGGTGAAGCAATAAATATCTCCTTAGCGAAGCTAATCTGCATCTAGAACAATAATAACTTAGATGACAGCACGAGTTTCTACTCCTTTGCACCTCACAGGAAGGGACAGTTGTTTAAAAAAATTTTGCAATCCATCAGTAACTGAATATGTTTATAACATTGGCCTTGTTCCTTTCTGTGTTGGACCTTTCAAGACTGACGTAGGAGTCACTGACGCAGAGGAACTCTTGTAGATGCCAGGGAAGCTAAACTATACAGTGTTACCAAAAGGTGCTTGTTTAGTGGATTCGAATGAAGTGAACAATGTGATGTTTTTGAAAAGGGTTGTCATGCTGGAAGAAGGCAGATGTTTCTAGCCAAAACTTGATTTTTCCATTTATCACCTCCTTTTCCCCAGGAAAGATGAGAAAGCTGCATGAATCTCAGTCCCGAAGAAAAGAATATACCAAAGCTAATCTTGCTCATGTGTAGTATTACATGATATCATTGAATGACTTCCACTTGACCATTTATGAGGCCCTTGTTTTTCCTCTTACTGGTCTTGGGAGTCTTTTCTGCTAAGTGCTTGTCTTAGGGACAACTGGAAAAACATTTCAGTAGTTGCCCCTTTTTACAGCTTCAGTAAATGCTGGGTTTTTTCCCCAGACTTGGGTCAAAGTGGAAGCGCAATTAATTTTGGAATAACCATGCGACTGGGGCTTAACATCTGAAATTACTTTTTTAACTGACCTTTTTGATTGAGTGTATAAGACCCAGAGTTTTTTCTAACATCATACTTGGAGCTCTGTTCAACATGTGCAACAAAGTGGTAAGAAACCAACTGGCAGTGCCCAACTTCTGATAAGAAAGAGATTGACTGGCAAAATCCATTGCCATACATCTCATCCTAAATATTGTTTTCCTCAATGTGAAAGGTGTGATCTTTGCTGCTACTGGATGATGGCTAGCATCAGACTGCAGCATTTTATTTAATTCTAACGTTTGCCAGTCCCTGCTGGTGCTACATAAAGAAGTTCCCAAGTTGCTGTTCACTTTCAAGTGAGATGGATTTTCTTTGTTCAAGTTTGAAATCACAGCGTGATGTGTAACTTTTGTATATTGAAAGTCAGTATTTCATCAGTAGAATGGCTTTTCCATTCACCGGTCATGTTGGAGACTGGCAATTCATCAGGGATGTCTCTCTTCCTGCACTTAACTCTTCTGTCGCCTGGGCTATAGATCAAAGTAGAAAAGAATAGTTCACAACCCGTAGTTCCAATCTGCCATTAATTTAATTTTCCTTTTCTTTGTGAAAGGCTTTTAGAAACTGAATTAACATTTTTCACAGAGATCCTCAGCACTTTACCATGCAAGTGTTATCCTGTGACAACAATCCTCATTACACAGCTAGGAAGCTCAAGTGCAGAATTATTTGTTAAGGTTCACATCAGAAATTTTTGGCAGAGGTGGGAGTGTGACACACATTTCCTGACATTTAGCCTTAATCACTTCTCATTAACATGGCTACTATTATAAATGATGTATTCTTCTTTCCTTTATGACCAATGGCAGGAAGGGGATAGGGATAATTTTCACCTTCTTCTGCTGAAGATGGAGAATATAATATTCTGAAGACTTGGGTAGAAGTTTTTGGTGTGATGAGATGAAGAAAGGTAGCTCTTGTGCCTGTGGCAGGTATTCTGCCTCTTCTAGCCGCCTGACAAAGTGCCTTAATACTTGTACTGGTAGCTTTGTCTAAATCAACTGGTATTGCTGGTGACCCCATGCTCAAAGCTAGGACTCTCCAGAAATGGCTTGAGTCCTTCTTGCAGAGAGGATCATTAAATGCAGCAGTATAGCCAAGGATAACTGAGAGCTGAGAAGCAGCTAGATTTAATGAATTTCCTTGGTCTGGGAAAAGGCAGTGGAAGAGGGGCAATTCAGAGGCCTGGAAAATCATGAATGATGTGGAGCATCACTCAGAAAATAATTCTGGTATGGTGTGGCAGGGGAGCAGTCAGGGATGAGTGCCCCTCTACACCCAAATGGTTCTATCAATTTTAGAGGTGTTAACACTTTGAATACTTATAGATCCTTCCTCTAAAATGTGGGTTAAAGGATAAGGTATGGAAATCGCAGGAAACTTATAGCCTCTGCTTTCAGCTGAAAGCCCGGGATTGTGAATGGTTAGAGAGAAGAAAATGACACAGAAAGAAAATTGTCCATAGGCAGCTAGCAAATTATAGATGGAGGAGGGAAGAGGAGGAAGAAGAGGAGTTTGAGGAATAATATTGATCCATTCCTTTATGGAAATAATAGAATTGCCATAAAAATATAGAAGAAAGCTTGGAAAAGAAGCGTGAGTTAAAAGTTCTTTTCTCTACATGGGGAGAAAGCTGGCGAGATGTTTATCTTAGATTATAGAGGTGACTGTCGTATTAATGACTGAAGTGTATTTAAAGCAGAAGATGCTAAAGCTAGGCATTTTAAAATTAAATCCAAACAACTCTGATAAAACACCCTTGAATGAATTGGCACAGCTTACTTTGACTAGTGCTATTTTTGAATAAATCTTAGGGCAGAGATGAAGTTCCAAAAGACTGCAAGAAAGGCAATTACTGTGTTAATATTTACAACGTTTGCAATTAGGATAATTTACAGGTTTGTCAGTCTAACATTAGTCTTGTGCAAAACAATGAAATATCTAATGTTGGATAGTTAATGATGCTATTATAATAGACTCATTTGGATTGAAAATAATAGTAAACAGTTTTTATTGAACAAATGTGGAGGTTTAAATGAATTATCAGTTTTGTTGGAAAATGTCATAGTGTCAGTGTCATGTATATGAAAAAGTAGTAGAAGACATTTTGATTTAAGAAACCAGAATGATACTGAGTAAACATGGAGCCTATTAAATGAATAAAAATCTGTCTGATAAATAAATTGAGACTCATCAGTGGAAAATTTTGTTTCTAGGCATACAAAAAATTCTGTTGCTATACTGTATCATACTTTATCAGTGACTTTAAAGAAATACAGATTCATTACTGATACAATTTGTAGTTCATACAAAAATGAGGAGGAAGAGAGCAGTAAATTCTGAGCAGGAAACTCTCAAATGCAGAATGACCTGAATCACTTAAAACACGTTTTGCAAACAAACAGCCCATCTCAGTTTGGCCAAATTGTGATTGGTTATACCTAGGAGCAAATAATGCAGACTTTATTTTGGGGGAGTCTTTCACAAAGCCTTGATTAGATTTTGAGAATAGCTGTAGATAATCAGCTGTACATGGATTCTGGATGTGATGCGGTGGTTAAAGGATTAATTTGTTTTTTGGATGTATGAACAAAGGAATAAGGCAAAAAGTAGACGTTTTGTTATGACTGTATTTGGCACCGACTCACAGTTCTGCTCTCAGTAATGCAGGAAAGCGTTGATGAACTAGGATCAGAAAACATTGGAGAAGCAACTCTGATATTGAAGGACTTCAAGGAGCGCTTTGTCCTGCTTCTGGTCCCAGCATTGTTTTTGTTTTATCCAGTGACTCATGGGAACTGCACGAGCAACCCCTGGAACAGGGAGGGGAAATAAAAAATACGCCATTTTTTGCCCCCCCTCCCCCGATAATAAATCTCTTTTTGATTCATTTTTTCCCAATCTTTTAATTATCCGTTTCTTCATGAGCAGTGAACTGGCCTCAGCAAGGATGATGGGGAGTGTGTCCTGGAGTGTGTCACAGCCTTGGCATGGGGCACCTCCAGTGGATGCAGTGAGCCTCAGGGCATGGACACATGTGCCAACTGCTGCACTGCTGTGTGTGTGGCTCCTTCTCATCCGCTGCTTTGAAATAAATGCAGTTAAGGGTTAGGAAGTGAACCAGAAGCCAGCCCTGCTTTCACCTTTCCTCAAGCCTGCTCCTGCCTTTGAGCAGCCCTGCTCGCTGCTGGAAACCTAACCCCCACCATCTGTGCAGAAATGCAGGGCTCTCGGAGCCTGCCAGAGCTGCCAGCCGCATCCCATTGTATTTTCATTTGGGAAAGTGTCATTGTACTTTAGTTTTGCGAAGTGACATCTCTGATCCTGTAAAATATGTTGTCATCTCAATTGTTACTGCTCATGCAGAACCAAGGGAACTAGTGGTGGAGAATGTGACCACATGGTGGCTGGGAGAGTATGTCCTTCATTACCTTTCAGCCTAATGAAGTCAGCTCTTGTGTTTCTGTGAGCTCTTTTATTCCAGCAGAATGAGAGAATCATCCAATTAACTTTATCAAAGGGCTTTTTTATTGAGATTCAATGGAAGGGCAGGAAACAAGTGCAAACGTCTATCTAGTGTATCATCTTTAATTGTGTTTGCTGTCCCTGTCAAGGGTGGTGGGAGGCGATTCCTGTTCTGTTATTCGCCTTTCAAACTTCTTTATTTTGCCTCTTCACTTAAAAAAAAGTCAAATAACTCATTGTTGTAAAAGCAAGCAGAACTCAAATGCTCCATTAATGTCTGAACTATTTGGAGTTGGAGAAAAAAGGAATGGAGCCTAGGAGTGTTTAATAACTTTGACTTAAATTCAGAAACATTTTGAAAGGCTTTTTGACTTAAGCCCATTCATATTCTAGAAAGATTATTTTTTCAGACTGTTCTGAAGAATGAATCTAAATTCACCAGAAAGTGAACCAGAGCCAGAGATTTACAGGGAGGACATCCTCTGGGGAAGGCTGTGTGCCCAAGAAAAGGACCTGTTGCTGGAGCACCCTGACAGGAGATGGCTGTGAAGTGGTGCTGTGGCAGGGACACAGGCAGTGCCTGGATTTCCCCAGCTCCAACACAGCCTCTGCCTGTTCGTGGTCAGGGTCTTCTCAGTAGAGTTCGTTTGTTCTTCTGGGCATGTCACTTTTGCAGGACACGTCTCTTCCCTGCAGTTAAGTGGTCCTTAAATTCTAGGTTGGGAGCAGATATGGCTTCTTAGAGAGGATTTTATTTGGTAAAATGGAGGGATCAGATTTTCAATACAAAGCATGGGAAGGAAAACAACAAGATTGGGAAAATTTCTGCCTGTGAGTGAGAAGAGGCAAGACTGAGATGGATGGTGTGTGGACGAGAGACTAGTTTGTGGTGAAGTATGAATAGTTTGGTCTCTTAGAACATTGCGTTGGGGATTATCATATGGTAGTGATTAAATGTAGTGCTCTTTAATCTTTTTTGTAAAATAAGATGAAGAATTGCGAGTCGGGTAAGAAAACAGTTGAAGGGAAAGACGGCAGACTGGTATTGAAAGGATGACTGTTGGGTGGGGGGACAGAACTGGTGGGGTTTCCCCAAGTTCAGTCCTTGGGCTGATCTTTGCTAGTAAGGCTGAGATGAAAAATAGAAGCATACTAACCAAATTTGTTGATGATGCAAAGAGAAGTGTTTTTTTCATCATAGGGAAGGACCTTATACAGGAAGACCTGGATGACCTTCAGGATGGATAATTCTTAACAGCACAAGATACAAGGTTGTTCACTTGGGGTATGTTAATAGGAGCAATGAATAAGACATCAAGGACCATTCTCTTGGCCCAGAGATGAATGGCTTGGGCACAGCCCTGTTGCAGAGCCAAATTCTTGCACACACTAGAGCATGGTGACCATGTGCAACCAGGGACTGTCCCTGGCTTGTGCTCTCCCTGAGCCCAGACAGCACCTGGACAGTACTCATGGCACAGACTAAGTCCCCATCAGATGGTGAGTGAGCAGGGAAGCTGTACGGACCACTGCTCAATGGTTTGAGCCTGTGTCCAGCTGTTTCATTCACTGGCATGGGGTAGTCTGGGACTGGTAATGGTTTATGTTGGGATTTTGTCATCTAGGAGTTTATCTGTTGAAAATGAAGATGTGGGTCTGCTGGTCCATCACAGAGTGGCTCTGAGCCATTAATGTGTGTAGCTGGGAGAAAGGAAGAAGAGATTAGGAAGAGAGAAAGATCCCCATGTCCAGGTGAAGGACAAGGGGAGCTTTGAGGATGCTATTTCCTGATTTGACATCTTCTAGAGCTGCCCAGCTCAGGGCAAGTGCCAAGATACCACTTTACGTTTCATTCAAGAAATTGAAAGTAAGTCTGCTAGATGCCAAACATTGTAAGACATGTCTTATTTGGTCGCTTTATTTTCAATAGCGATCAGTTCTGGATGTATTTTAGGAGCCTGCCTAAGATCATTTGGTGTATACAGCAGAGCAAAGTCTCCCCCTGGTCCCCAGCTGAGGATTCTTTTGTGCTCTGAAGCATGAAAACTGATAGCGTCTTACAGCATTTTAGGATATATTTACTCAGTGCTATGTAAGGTAACCAGTTTAGCCTTGAACAAGTGAAGTCAGTCACTAGAAACAGCACATCTGATGCAGCATGGGACTCTGCTTGGTTGCTTAATCTCACTGGGAGCACATTGCCGTAGGCTGAGGGTAGGGTTGCACTGGCATTATTACCAAGCTGCTAATTTAGCCCTGTTCCGCTACAGGCATACGGTCAGGAGCTGAGATTTCCCTCCAGCATAACCAGTTTTAAGGTTTAGGGAGTCCAAGCTTAGGTGTAGAGCTCAAAGAACCTGTATATGCTCTGCACAAAGCCAACCCAGGCAATGTTTTGTTGTTGTTTGTTTGTTTTTTAATTAAGTGAAAAGTCTTCATACTTGGAGGAAATTTTTAATTTGTTTGATTAGACCTTATTTTTACATTGATTTGTATTGTACTTACGTTGTGTGTTTGGACTTCTTATCTCCAAAAGGCCAATTATCCGGTCAGGGTCAAATGAGCCGTATCACCATGTGCATTTATTAGGTGCGTTTCATATTTCTGCCCATTCTTACTTCTCTGCTTTTCCTGAACTAGCACAAACTGATGTAATAGGGTTACTAATGTGAGAAACCAGGGTGCCATACTGTTTTTTTGCTGCTACAGCTCAGCTGGAGGAATAGCTATCTTTCCAAAGCACATGTGGGAGTTTTGTGCCCACCTGCGTGTCATAACTTCAGGAAATGAGTCCAAAAAGCATGAAGAATGGGCTGATGATCCATCTAGCTGTGTAACCTGCCTCTAGCACCACTGCCAGAGTTGCCACACCAAGTCTGCATAGGATGGTGGGGTTTGTTCCACAGCAGAGATTCTTCTGCATTCCCAGCTGAAGCATGAAAATTAACATCTCCTTGTGAGTTTTATATATACTGTGATAACTGTTGTTGTTGCTGCTGATTTTACTCATAGAAGCACCTAATCATCTTTTAAAACTCGCAATCTATTAGCCTCTAATAATACTCTAAGTAAGCAATCCTGTTGTAATTCCCAAAGCAGAATCACAGGTATTTACATGCTTTGATAGTGGGTGTAACCTGTATATAATTAACGTGTGGAGCAGCTGAGGAAGAATTCGATGTAGTAATTTCCTTTAATTTAGTAGCATGCACATGTATATTTAGCAGTGTGCCCCTGGTGCTCTGTCAATTAGCTAATTCATCTGCCTGGCACGATGGAGAGAAAGCAACTGGTTGTGACTGCAATAAATAAAAACATCCCACTGCTTCCGCACAGAATTTGAGAACAATTTGCTTTCGTATCGGACTTGTGTGTACAAGGGAATACTGATGTTATTTGACAAATTGTTGCTTGACATTTTACATTTCTAGAATTGCTTCAGCGAATGAGGATACAATAGTCTTTTAGAAGTACCTCCTATCAATGTGTCATTATAACCAAACAAGCATGCAGAAAAGATAACATGAAATATTAAGGGTGGTGCCAGAACAACGTCCTTCTCTTAGCTTCACAAATGTCGTGGCTTGTCACTTTAGAAAAAAATTGTAATGAAATTACTGTCCTGGAAAAAGTCCTAAATTATGGTAGTAGTGGCAGATCAAAATGAAATTGAAAATATTCTTACTCCCCACTTGCAGGCAGTAGATTTGGCAACAGACCCCTTTAAATGGCGATGCAAAAGGAAGTGCCATAGTGTTACTTGGGTTTCCTGGACTATGTAGCTGTGAAGAGAACAACGTATAAGTAGTCTCAGATGATTTACAGATGATATTTTAGTAAATTTAATGAGCTTTTATGAAAAATCTACCACTTTGGGACTATTAACCCATGACAAAAGTGCTATTTGTTTGTTAATTTACTTATAGTGTGGTTATTATTCCAGTTCTCAGTCGAGGCATTGTGCCCTATTATTCTTGATAAATATTCACTGTGAGGCAGTCTGTGTGCCAAAGGACTTGGAGCTGGAATAAAGGAGATACGATAGAATAGATGTGTAATATCAAATGAGTTTCCAAGATTGCACACAGAATCCATGACAGAGCTGGGAGGTAAACCTGAGGCTCAGGCCACTGCATTAAGCATGAAACATAACTTATTTCTTCTCTGATGGATACTGTCAAGAGCGTTTGGTAGCCAGTGCTTCAGTTAGGATTGATTTGTCCTTTCAAAAAATTTTCCGTTGAGGAAAACTGCTCCCCTAATTCATCTGCAAAAGGACAGGTATATTTTTGAGATATTTTTGTTTGTGCTGTCAAAAATAAGTGTACAGGTATAAAAAGCAGTTGTGCCTCTTGTCAGACATCTCAGTGCTGCACAGCGGGACACAGAGCAGAATTCATCAGCTGTCCAGGGCTGTGCCAGTGTGGTTCCATGCCCCTCCTAGTGACCCATGCTATTTGTGTCCATCTCCCAGACCAAGCGCCTTTTAGGTTAGAAACCTTCCCAAACAGGGGACCACGCTCTCTGCAGGCCCTTCTGCAATTCCCATGGAGCAGGACCCATTCCAGCTCCATCCCATCCCAAGTGGAGAGAGGAGCTGGTCCAAAATGGGAAGAAGTGGGATCCTGTGTTATTGCGGGAGCAGTTGTTTGGCCATCATGCTGCTCAGGCATATTTCTACAAGTGTTTTGGAGCTGTAGCTAAGCATTATTTTGAAAAGGGAGTTCATTGCATATGTGTGTTAAACTCAGCTGACCATTTTTAGCTGGATTCATGTACACAAGCCCTTTACTGACCTGAAAGAGGGCATATATTACCTATGAGGCTTTCTTTCATCTCTTCTTTCATCTATGTGATTCTAATAAAAATATTATTTTTCTCTACAATGACTTCTGTAGCAACAAACCCCATACCTAACTAGACTGGCACGTATGAGGTGTACCTGGTATCTTCACAGATAGAAGTTGCTGTCTGCTCCATACCTCCCTGTTTGTTTTGCATAGTTGGGAGGAGAGGAACAGGCGTGCAAAGGGCTTGAAATTCAGCGGCCTGTGGGCACATACACTGTGGCCTTTGCCTACGTGTCCCCTGGAGACCTGAAACCTGCTGCTGCCTTTTGCCAGGAACAAGGCCCTTCATTCATGAGAAATGCCCCCAGCTAAAATGCAGCCTCATACCCACAGAAGTACTTTGTGCATCCAGAAGGAAATAAACTCTACGTATAGCCCAGGCACAGGCAAATCCCACAGAGTTTTTTGGGTCAGCTTCTATTAATTTTATGTGGGAAGAATTTCATCTTTGCTCCTTTTTTTGTTGTTTGTTTTTCTGGATTTTTATCCCCCCTTGCTGGGTGAGCCCACACAGTGCAGTGCTGTGTTGTGCACAGATATTCATGCTAGCTGGAAAGCCAGCACAGGTCCCAAAAGAGGTACAGCTGTTAGAAAGGTCATACCCAAGCTCGAGGCTGGGGTAATTAGCAGGAACGTCCCCACTCTAAAATGATTCCTCTATTTTGGGACTGGAGTTGCAGTCCCACAGTTGTGGCTGTGTCTGACGTTGTAGAGACCTGTCAGGCGCTTGGGAACTTGTGCACTGTGCTGTGTCGTGCGATGTCTCCGTCATATGAGGGAGATTTAAGTACTGTAGAAGGGTGCATAAATTTGGGAGGAAGACATTGGGACACTGTGTTTTCTTAATGGTGATCATTGATTACATTAAATAAATTAATTGCCAGTCATCTTTCAGTTGTCTGGGGAAGGAAGAGGGACGTGTGGCAAATAAAAGCAGTAAAGAAAATCCTGTGTTATATGTGTAATAATAAAATGTATGCACACATGTTGATTTTTTTTGGTGAAATTCAGGGTGTCTTTAAGAGCAAGGGGCAGCATGGAGCCCAGAGAGGTGGCACACTGGCATCTGCGTGTCAGTGCAGGCAGGCGCTGGGGAAAGTGAGGTCTGGCTAATCCCCAGCCAAATAAACAGGAGTTTACTGTGTTGAGACAAGTTCGGAGATGCCGATGGCCTGAGCTGGACTGAATTAATGGTGCTTTTACTTTTTTCTTCCTTTTTCTCTCCTCCTCAGGTGGAAGAAAGCTACTCTGCCGGCAGCCCTTCAAAAGGCCTTTTCTCAAAAGGGCTCCAGAACCGACCTTCGAGCCCCGTTTCTGCCCCTGTGAGATCCAAACATAGCCCTGGCTCACCCAAAACAGTGTTCCCCTTCCCCTACCAGGAGTCTCCCCCACGCTCCCCACGTCGAATGAGCTTCAGTGGGATCTTCAGGTCCTCCTCCAAAGAGTCCTCCCCCAATTCTAACCCGTCTACCTCTCCTGGGGGCATCAAGTTTTTCTCCAGATCAAGAAAAAGTAAGAAATTGCTCATGTTATTTCAGGAAGATACACGGTACCTCTGGGCTTGGCCCATTCTTTACCTGCGGTAGTGAAGTAAGTGCAGATGAGGCATGTGCTAATTGTTCATTATCGCTTTCACTGACCATGTGTTTTGGGTTTCTGACATGTTGGACATTAGGGTATGACCTCTGCAGGGCCACAGACACCTATGCAGGGCTGAGGAGGGAAATCATGCTTCAAAGCTTTGCTTAGAATTCCTGCAGTCACACTAGCGGGAATTTTCTGGGTGGTTTCTCTGAGGCTGTTTGGACATCAGTGCTGGGGCTCAAGAACAGCTGGAAATGTCGTGGGGTTTGTGGTGGAGGTGGGCACATCTCAGGAGCTACGGGAGACTCACTTTTGTAAACTCCATAGCGGTTTTTAATTGATACTGCTTTGCCCTATTGTAGGAGGGGAAAGAGACCTTTACCGGATAAAAGAAAATGATACGTGTTTCCAATCAAATGACCATTAAGGGAGTGTTTGAGCTCCTCTGCCAGAATATGAAAGGCATTGTAGATCTTCATGGTTCAGAGCACTTTCCTGCTTTATATCCGGCACAAATTGTACCTCTTCAGCAGCCCATGGACTAATACACCATTAAGACTCAGAAATGACCAGGATTGAGAAAAGGCTTCCATTTTAAAACTTTCTTGATGAATAAAGGTTCCCAGTGCTGTTCTATAAACCCAACCTGGTCTACCTAAGGAGTTAGTGGCTATAGGAAGGGGACAGAGTTATAGGGGAAAGAGAGGAATAATATCTCGCTACTTGGAATGCTGGATTGTGAGAACACAGCGAATTTTCCTTCTGTGAACAGAAGAAATAACTCAATGATAAATTGTCAAACATTTTGTGGCAACATAGGTACAGAATTAGTGATGCATATACCTACATTTGGCTATATGTTTCTTGCAGTGACTTTTAAATAGTATAGAGGCACCCTCTTGCTTTTCTATGTCAGAATTTCCCTTAAAAACATTGGTTTTAATCATAACAATTAATTTCATAGTGACTTTTGTGCACAAGAACACAGCTGAACCCATATAGGATTTTCTTTACGTTTATTGAAGTTCTGCTGCAGCTTAATTGAAATGGCATCTTTTCCAGTCCTTGCCTCTCTCTAAAACACCTTCAGGAGATAGAAAATAGGAGAGTCAGTGTTTCTGAAGGGCTCCAGGTAGACTCCAAGCATCATTTCTGTTCAAGGACGTTTGTTCTTCTCTGCTTAAAGTTCAACTATGCTTTTTATGCTCCCCTCTTTTTCACACCTCACAATAATTAAAGTCCATTTAGGTCCATAGGTTTAAATATTGCATAGGCAATATGCCACTGCTTGAGTACACAGAGAAGGGCTCACTGCTGCATGAATAACAGCACTATACACTGAGTAGCAAAGCCGTCTTGTGACTTTTTAAGCAAGTTATCCAAGCATATAGCACTGTTTAAGTCCTAACTAGGTACAACATAATATTAAATAAAGGAATCTTCCAGCAGTCAGCAAAATCCTTTTGATAAGGTCACATCACTGTCACAGGAACAGGCTTGGAATGGGGCCACGCTATTTTTGAGCTAACAGAAGATACCCATGACCCTGCTGCTCCAGAGCGGGTTGCAGGAATTGCGCTGGGACTGGGTGTTTGTGGTCTTTTGGTTTTCAGGGAGGAGGGACAGCCTATTGGAAAGGGCATGATGATTAAAATTGGTGTTTAAATTGATAACTCTTCCTATTCCGCAACTTTTTGCAAAGCACAGCATTTCTTTACAAGTGCTTTCCCATCATTTAGCTGTCTTACGGAGAGACTAATGCAGATACATACCCTTCACAATATGTTAAAGTTGATTTAAATCAGAATATGCTAAACATGGGTCAGTAATGAATTACACTCTTAGTGTTTACTATATTTAATTAAATTTTATTGAGTTTTATTTAACAAAAACTTTTCAAGACTTCAAGAAATGTATGGGTTGGCATTTCTGTTGTGTTGTGTAGTTTTTCACAAGCAAAACTTTCACATTCTGCTACTTCACAATTAAAAAAGAACCCTATGTATTACAAAACACTAAGTTAATTGGTTACATCCCACTCAAAACAGTCTCTGTGGCTTGAACAACATATCCTGAGCGACAAGACTTCTCCGAGACTCCTCAGACCACGTATCTCAGACCTCTGTGCAGATGCTGCACTGAAGAGCTCTGAGAAGAGCTAAACCAGCACGTGGCTTCACATTTCTGAAGGTGCATAAATGCTTCACAGCTCAAAATTGTCACAGCCTACGTGATCAAAATCCCATTCTCTCAAGCAGCTTGGGATAACTGTGTTAAAAGTGAGTGGGACTTAGGTTGCTTTATCAGTTCTGAAACTGTGAGTGCATTGAAATCAGATGGACTTGCCATGCTTGCCTGCCTTTACAGCCCTGCTGGTGCTGGCTTAACAGTATTAAAATGAAAATTAACTGTGTGCTGGGCTGCACTAGGAGGATCATCACCAGCAGGTCAAGGGAAGTCATCTTCCCTCTCTGCTCAGCACCTGTGAGACAATTCTGCAGTGCTGTGTCCAGTTCTGGGTTCCTCGGTACAAGAGAAACAGGGATGTACTGGTCCAGCAAAGGGCCACTACATTGGTCAGGGGCTGGGGCACTTGGTGTAGGGGGAAGAAGGAGGAGAAGACATTTTTCTGTCTTCAGTTACGTAATGGGGTTATGGAGAAGGCAGTGCTGGGCATCTCAGGGATGCCCGGCAGAAGGCTGCGAGGGAAACTCCAGGCAGATGCAAGAAAAATGTTCTTGATGAGGGTGACACAACATTGGAGCAGATGTCCAGAGGGACTGTGAAATTGCTGACTTGCAGATTTTAATAAGTCAACTGGACAAGGCTCTGAGCACCCCAACTTAAAGCTGAAGCCCTGCTTTGAGGAGAGGTTGAACCAGAGACCTCCAGAGGTCCATCCCAGCCTCAGCTCTTCTGGGAAACTGCACTGGAGCCTTCCCTTTGGATTTATAGGAAATCTGTGCTTTATCCAGGCAATATGCAATTAAAAAAAAAGCACCAGGTAAAAGTTCACAGGGTTTGGGGTTTTTTTTTTTTGTCCCCCAGTTTACCTGGAGTGAGTCTGTGCTGCACTCCTTTCCCTTTCATCATGGAGCAATATGTGGGGGAATTATATGCAGTCTTTGTTTTAAATAACATACCCTGTCTTCCCTCTGCTTTCTCCTCCCACGCATTGTTCAAAACACAGACTAACCTGTTACTCTGCATATTCCTTGTTTTTCTTGGAAGCAACTTCTTCCTAGCTTGTTTTCATTCTAAAGGCTATGTGTGGTATTCACAGTGCTTTCTTTCCCATGTAGTTGCTCTTTTCCCAGCTAAGTTATTTTGCCATTTGAATATATGCAGTTTAGGAAGGGCATTAATGGTTAGGGTAGGACGATATTAAACCAGAAAGTGATTTGCAGACATGAGGCTTAAAGCATTTTCCACTTAAGGCTGTGAGTTTGAAGTTCTTGCTCATCATTAATTTTGATTATCACTTGTTTGAGCGATAGCCAAAAGCTCGTCTTTGTGTCTTTTCCCTTTGGTTACCCCAGCTCAGCATCTGGTCATAACCTCATGGCTCTGATCTAACAGATTTTCCTTGAAAGGAAAAATACCTTCCCACATATACTTGGCTGCCAGCCACTTCAGGTATTTTGTAAGTACAGCTTTGAAACAGTAAACTGCTGGTTGGGTGTTCACATCCAGCATCCCACCTTTGAAAAGGCAACAAATCCACCTTGGGCCCCTCCTAGAAGAGGCTCTATGGGGTTGTATTTTTTGGGTAAGGTGTCTGCTTGACCACTGGTGCAACCCCTTTGGTTTGGGAAGTTCACCGCAGAAGAGTCCAAGGCAGCTGTTTGCGTGTTGGGTTACTATAGAAGTGCTTTGACATTTAATTCTTGGCTTTTTAATTTCTTTTTTGTCTGAGAATTTCTTTACAACAGCACCGTTAGACAGATAATTGGAAACTGAATATAGATTTGGGATGAATTAAGTTTGGCTTTGAGGTGGTGCAGATGACTTGCTAATGCTGCTCCCCCACACTATGAAGCTTGGTAGATGCAGTCCCACCCAGCACTGCCCACCTTGCACCTCCCAAAGCCAGCCACCTTCTGCAAGCGGAGACTTGCATCTATGAGATGTGGAGCTCAGTACCTGGTTTTACCCATCAGCGTGGGCCCATGAGCAGCTGTAGAACACTGAGCAATTACATTTCAATTATTTGTAGATGACTGGATATGAAAAAATAAGTAAATTGGAGTGACCTGTAGCTAGCAGGAGGTTTCTACAGAGCTGACACTGATTTCCTAGATATTTTTCAGGGGCAACAGGAAGAAAGGATGAGCAGAGAGTTGCAAGTTGATGTTTGAGGTGCTGTGAAAAGTGACTTCAAAATTGGTGTTGTGGAATTGTTTCCCACTTTGTCTTAGGTTTGCTCAAAAGTGCATGAAGTGCTCTCTTGAGGAACAACTTGGGACCTGGTGCTCTAAGACGTTATTGAGTCTTGGCTGCGATGGGAGTGCCTTTCTCTTGTGTGCCGATTTACATGAGCAGGGATGATGCTAAGAAAAAGAAAAAGTGGCACAAATTTACTCTCAGTAAAGCAAACTAAGGTGATCCAAAATAAACGTGGGAGGATGACCTACGCTGGGGGAAAACACAATTCAGATTACACTTTTTCGTGGACTTGCATGACCTCTCCCTTCAGAGCCAATATATATACAAATAAATAAGGAGACCTTTATTTTACTGAATGCAAATTAGGGAGCTACCCCTGCAGAAAGGCTAAAATCAAGTACCCTGAATATTTTATTAAAAGTACATAATTGTATGAAATTTAAGTTGTTAAAATGTAGCTTTTTCCATGGAGCCAAATGCCCTGTTTGAAGGACAGCGGGGCATTTTCCAGTCCTGCTTCCCCTTCCAAAAACATCAGTTCAAGTAACAGCAGTACTCATGACACATTGATGGTGCTGCCAGTTTTAACAGCAAAGGGAATCAATTAAAAGCTTTCCATTGACCTAAAGCTTTGGGTTGCGGTGGATGGGATCAAAAGAAAAATTTAGCTCAGAATTAAAGATTGTTTACAGAACTTTGAATCAAAAATTAGGCAGCTTTCAAACACCTTGAAGCTGGTGGTCAGGTCTGAATCACAGGGAATTTGCTCTATATTTGCAGAAGGAAATGTTTTTCAATGCAAAGGTTTAATTTTCTGCTCTCTCTTCGTAATTTTTCTCCTTCTGAAATTCAATACTATTAACTGTGGTGCCTAAAATAATCCATAAGGAGGGCTCCTGGTGCTCCAATAATAAAGGACCAGATAGTATATTTTTCAGAGACCGTGAGATGCGATACAGGAAGTCTGTCATATATTTTATTCATTCTAACAACTTATTTTCTTGGAAAACATTTTGTGGTTAGACTATATCCTCTATGAAAAAATGCTTATGACTGTACTAGTTTTTACCCATAGGTGGAGCAAGTAGCTCTCATTTCCAATACCTCAGGGAAGAAACGGGGAAAGCCCTGCAGGGTTTACTGTGTCCACATTCAGCTCAGCTCTCTTGAAGGCCTCCCGAGTGTGGCTGATCAGTGCTAAGGCTTTTTTTCAAACTTTAAACTGAAATTCGTTTCCCCCCAGATTTTAATAAGTATTCGTGATATTTAGTTGCAGTGAAGTGGGGTTTAGTCCGAGACAGGTTGCTGTGGAGGGTCAGCAGCTGGGTGCAGGCATTTCATGTACCGTTAGCTCCAGTTATTTCCCACCGTTACTCTTGAGGAATACTTTCCTGCAACACTCGGCACCATGCGATGGGCTGTCCTCCCTCGTGCCAGCTGCTGTAGCCTGTATTTGGATTTTTCTTTGCTAAATCCATAAATTCGTCCCATACTCTTAGACACTTCCAGCCTGCTGACCTCAACTGTAGAGAACCATCAATTATAACCTGCATCAGGATGCCGGATAGCTGAGGCCTCTTTCATCTTCAGTTTTTCATCCATGCTCACAGCTCCCCGGCCTTGTGAACAGGCAGGCGGGTGGGATGCCGGAGGGAAAGGCTGTGGGGCAGCTTTGATTTCTAGCTGTGACTACCCTCACAATGCAAGACAAGGGGAGCAGGATGTGGAAGGACGGGGGTGCTCGGTCCAGTTGCACCCTGGAAGGATGATGTAGGCTCTTCCACCATCATCCCATAAAACCTAGGAAAGGAGCAGAGCCATTTGTCTTGCTTTCTTTTCCAGTGCTGCTGCGCAAAACCATCTAATCATAATTTTTCAAGCTCGCTTCGCTTAGAGGCAGACAGGGGAACCGACACTGTTCATTTCAGTCTCATCTACACTAGAAAAATTGCTTTTTGCAGACAACATGTGTCAGCATGGCTGCAGCCGAACTGGTGTCACACACAGCTTTGCATGGCCAAAGACCAGCTGCGTTCAGCACTATTTCTCCTGCCAGTTACTGACATCTGCTATCAGCAGCAGATGATTCTTCTGGTTAAAATGTGCCCATGGTGATTGGTCTTAGTTTATTTGGAGATATCTTTCAACACGCTTCCCATTTCATCTCAGTTTCCCATTGTCAGTGTTACCTGTATAGGTGGAGTACATCCAGTATGCTTTTATATTCTTTACCACTCTTTCTAGGCAAGAAGGATTTTTCAGACAGTCTTCAAATTGCTAATGATTTAGATACAATGATTAAAAAAAAGGGAAATTTTTGTCTGATTTTCATCTGTAAGGTATGGGACAGACCTGCGACTAGATTCATTTCCGTATTCTATCTCTTTCATGGGGTTTAAACTATGGACCATGCTATAAATGATCAGACTTTTAAATAACAACCAAGTTGTTATTTCTTGTGATGTATAGACAAGACCTTACTTTTATATTTGCTCTTTTAGAGACTGCTGCTGGCATGCGGGGGAATTAGAAACACCAGTTTGCACATCTCCAAAGGCTGATGAACCCTGGTGGCCTTCCTCTGCTTGTCTTCTTTGTGCCCTTTGATAAGAGAGGTCTGCAGAGCAGAGCCCATGTGCAGGCCACTTTGTTCCCCCATAGGTAGTAATGTAAGCAACAATAAGCTGAAGACATAGTTTTGAAGTCTCAAGCTGTCTAATCATAGGAAACCATTTGGAAATAAGTTGTAGGGGAATATTTTTGTGCTTGTGGGTTGGGTTTTTTTTTTTAAACTATCTGTAGTTTAAAAATCCAGGGATACATGTAGGAGCAGATTTTCAAACATATTTAGGTGTCTTTTCCATTTAGATCAATCATTTCAGAATTTCGTCCCTAAGCAAGTATTTGGTTAGAAGTGCTGGAGAAATCTTGTTTATTTTAGTAGGTTTGTTCACACATTTAATGTTAAGTACATTGCTTTATCTGAATCTGGGTGAATGCTTGTCATGTTCCCATTGAAAATGTGTTGTGCATCCGAGCTCTTTTGATATGCAATTAGAGTCTGAAGTATTATTAATTACTTAAGGTATCAGATTCAAGCTTTACAGATATCATGGGTTCTCAGCTTCTTAGATAGAGTCTATGGAAAATGCCTCAAAAATGGGCTGAATAGAAGTGATAAATATTGCGTTAATCAGTTTTTTGATTTGGAAAAATTTGGAATGAAAGAACCTGACCTGAAAAATGCATAGTTTGGGGAATATAGTATGTGTAGTATTTCAAGTATAGTTAAATCCCAGGCTCTGTGCAGCAGTCTGTAGTTCTTTTGTAGCCCTTGTTGGATTAGTGTGAGTTTTGGCTGAGCTGGGACCAAATAAAAACATTGATTTTGAAAAGAAAAGAAAACCATAATAATGATGGTAAATCGCTGTGAATTGTGAGAGTCAACGGGGTGAGGTGTTGATCACTCCCATGTCTCAATTTTAAGGCTTTATGGAAATGAGCCTTTGCTTTATGTAGCTTTCAGGGCTGCAAAAGCATCTTGAAGGAGAGCCCCAGTGATAACTGGTGATGAGACTGAGAGGGTTTTAAAGACTTCATATGGACTGTGCTACTTGGCTGCATGGATGGCTATATTTGTTCCCTGCTTTCACTTGTGTGTTTTGTTTTCCCATTGACCATAATGCCAACTGAAGGTAACTGAGACCTATTTTGCAGCACAAGGCTGTGAACCATGGGTGGATGGGGAGGGACTCAGGAGCCTGCAAGGCTCCTTAGTGGGTTGAGCAGAGCACTGGCCACCTCCGAGCAAGGCAGAGGACTGTGCAACTTTTTCTTCTGGGAGAGCTCATGTGTGCCTAATTATCACCATACCTGGTAGTGACTAAATAATTTGAGGAGATGAGATAGAACTTTTATTTGTGTAGTGCCTTCTGACACCCTTGTAGTCGTCTGTGCTAGCCCAGGAGTGTGAGAAGGGCCTTTCATGTTTGACATTGGCTAGGAATCATCAGTGATTTTGTAATGTGCCCTTGGCGAAGATGGTAGAGGCAACATTAATACAGAAAGAAACCCGACTTAGCAGGCTGAGCGCTGTGAATACCTAGTCCAACTTTTCTTACAGTAAATGTCATTTATGCTTTTTCTGTGGACTTCCAGGGAAGATGTCTCTCCTATTTCTAGTAGTCCACTTGAACGGGAAGTAGGCATAGGTAGACACTGCAGTCTTATGGCTGAGCTGGTATAAGCCATCACATGGGCTTCCATCATCTGCTTCAGCTCAATGTCACTTCCAGCAGCCACTGGCAGAATGGTGAATTGGGCATGGAGGGCCTGTTGCACCCACTCTAATTAAGTTAATTGCTGGAACACCTGACAGTGACTGTGTCAGGTTGTGGGTGATTGTGTAGTAATCATCCAACTATGGAGTTCTCATTGGCCCATTTGGGGTATACAGCAAATTTAAATGCAGGTTGGTTGTTACTGGGAAGAGGGGATGTGGAGAGGCATGGAAGATCTTGCCTAGTATAAAGCTGTGCATGGTACCAGGTTTAGGATTTGTTTTCCCCCATCGCCATAATAAGTCAAATAAATATCAGGCTGGATTAGGAGATCCAGCAAGAATCCTTTTGTACTTGCAGTTTGACAGAGGTGAAGGGAAATTGTGTAATACGAAAGTTGCATTAACATCACCGATCTAGTTATTCCCCATACTCCTGAATCTGTGTGGTGGAGCTAAGTCCTTCCATCCTGCTCTCTATTTGACTAAGGTAAGATCACATTGTTTGTCAAAGCAAAGGAGAACAAAGATGCCACTTTTTAAAATTAATTGGTTTAGGATTTTCTAGCCTAGTGAGTTAAAATAATCAACACGTCAGCTGGAGGAGGCTAGAAGTCATGTTCTTAGTTTAAAATGAAAAGGACCGGCAAGGTCTTCTACTCATGTCAGGAAATGAGTCTTGGGTCTAATTTTTGGACATTGACCTATGAATGGTTCGCAACCATCAGAACCTTTACAGAAATCTGTTTGAATACTGTAACCTAAATGGGATAATATGTGTATCAGGAGCCAGTAACTGTTATTGCAGTTGCTTTGATAGTCCAGCAAAACTTCTGACAAGCTTCCCTAGCACAATGTGGGACATAATGAATTAAGGACGACACCATACAGAAGACCCAATTCAGGTTCAGAAAAGCATTTTATTACTCACAGGCACGCATATGCACGCTAGCTGGAGGCCCATGCTCCCCAAAGTTTGCACCATTTTTGGACTTGCAGGAGGAGGGTTGTAAAATGCTTGGAAGCCCTGGCTGTGCTTTGCCAGCTGGCATATGAAGTGGTTTGTGCTGCAAAGTGGGCGTGTGTGGATGCTCTACAAATTAAAGTGCAAAGGATGGGGCAGAGAGATGAGGATTCATGGTGGGTACAGTGTGAAGCTGTGATAAGTAAAAAATTGGTAGTGAATGTAACTTTGAGAGTAATGTCCTCAATAGCAACCTTTATAAAGGGAAGATTTTAGTCTGTAGTCACCTGTATACTACAAGCAATAGTCTGTAACTGGTATTCTCCCCAGGTTGTTTCCCTTTGGTCTGTTTTCTGGATGTCAGGATTTGTTATCCAGCTAAACAGCTAAACCAGTGCACCTACAGAGCATTGCTGAAAAGGTCCAAATGTCAGAAACTAACTGATTTATGACAATCCTAAAACTACTGAGCCAGCAGTGAGCTTACAAAGGTCCCTGTGCCTGGGATCTCTAGGATGGATCAATAGACTAACTGCCCTCCCCTCCCTCCGGGGTTGGCTGGTTCTGGCATGGGGCACTAAGTGTTTAATGAAATCTAAATAGGATCTTTCTTATTTTAGTAAAAAAAAAAATAAAATAAAAAAAATGGGGGGGTGTGGATTGCTTGGGGGTTGTTGGTGTTTTTTTTTTAAAAAAAAAGAAATTCTTTTCTTTCTTCATGGGTTTTCTGCTATGTTCATTTCTGTCAGAGTTCACCCAGTATTTGAAGACTCTTCTCCATCTCTAATACATTCTTATCTTAGATTATGGAAAAATATTGATCTGTGTACTTGATATGCAAAACAAATACTTGACGGCTTTGATGATCAACCATCAAAACACCTCAATTTCTTAGTTAAATTATTTTGAAGCTTGCCTCGGGGTTCCTATAAGCACATTTTATTGGTAGGCAACTGCAGTAGTTTGCAACGGGCTTTCTTTGTAGTTTGCTTCTTACAGCATCTCCTGCTGCTTAGGGCTGCCAGAGCCTGAAACGTAAGTGCAGCTTTGAAGGTCCCGTGTAGGTGTGTGACACAGGACTGTGGTGACAAGTGTGTGTAGGTAGCTATGCCAGACAGTGCTGCACTGTGTGAACCCAAACTGCATCTCCCTGGGAGCTCCTATATGACTGTGAAACATAGGTGCCCTCCTGTGGGCATCCCGCTGTTCCGCCTTGCAGTATGGAGAGGCTGGGATTGACTTGCCTGCCTGGAGATGCGTTGGTTTAGGTTTTGAGCAGGATGATAAGGAGCTTTTATTATGGCTTTTTTTTTTTTTTTTTTCCTAAACCCATTCAAACAGCAGGGGATAAAGGCATCTCTCCCTCCGACATGTGTAACGACAATAATTTCAGTGGCTGTTTGGGAAACCAACTTCTCCTCTCCATGTCCCAGGAGGGTTTACTGTTGCCCTCAGGTCAGGATACGGCCCTCAATATCATGGTAGATGCTTAATTGTGTTGATGAATACACGGACCTTCGCACAATTAATTTCTGCTAGGGAAGGTGTGTGAAGATTAGTCGTTAATCGTATGTTCTTCAACAAACGCTGTTATTTGGGAATCCTGAGCATTTTGTTTCAGCGTCACTGTGAATGTATCTGCTTCATTGCCTGCCTGAGCTGGGCAGAAGGTTTGGTGTCAGGTTTGTTTGCTTAACCTCAGTATAAGGTTTCCGTAGCTCTTCGTGTTCATGGTCTTTTCATGGATCTGTTTAATGGTGAGTGAACTGCGCTTGGCAACCTGAGCTGTAACGCCAACAAGGTGATGCTGTTTGCAGTTATGTGATTGCTCCAATTCCTCTCGCACGACAACGTGCCCCCTGTATCGCCAAGCAGCCAGAGGCCAAAACTGGCTTTAATTTATGCAAAATAAAAAATCCATGTCTAAATGTTATGAAGGTCAAGACTTTCTGGAGAGGAGGTGAAAGAATTGCACATGAACTAATGCTTAATACTGAAATGAGAGTAGCTACACATGGCAAATAGTGCTCGTGTTATTTTTTCTGTGTTTAGCATCTATATTAAATGCCTGCCTCCTTCATGTGTCATAGAATCATGGAATCATAGAACAGTTTGGGTTGGAAGAGACCTTTAAAGGTCATCTAGTCTGAGCCCCCTGCAATGAGCAGGGACATCCTCAACTAGATCAGGTTGCTGAGACCCCCGTCCAATCTGACCTTGAATGTTTCCAGGGATGGGGCATCCACCACCTCTCTGGGCAACTTGTAAAAAGTAGAGTTTGCTAGAGAAGTGATAAGCTTGGCCATGTTTGGTGCATCTTGAAGTATTTCTGAAAGACAAGAAGCACAAACAACAGCTGAAACACATAGCCAGGTAATAAAAATGGGGTTTTGGCATAAGAGTCCTCGGCAGCGACTCTTGATTGCAGTGCAGCACTGGACTTGTTCAGGAGAGCAAACCTCAGAAATGAATTGATGTGAACATTTAGGTGAGCGGGTAGCTGAATTTTTTTCATCTTTTAAGAGGAAGTACTGCTCCTTCCAGCAAAGCTAATTGAAATGTGGCTTCTGCCCATGCAAAGATCAAATTTTGCTATATTATGTGTATTTAAACACATCTGATTTACGACATCTGACTTTCTTCGAGTGACACATGGGGAGATTTGATCATTGAGATCTGAACATAGTGCAACAATTTCCAGGCTTGGGTGGCTGAAGTTAATAGCATAAATCCTTGCTAAGACACGTAAGCCAGTTGACTTTGGATGAAAAAAAGACTTTCTTCACTAAAAAAAAAAAAAAAAGGAAAAGAGAAGAAACAAGGAATTATTTTAGCGAAGTTCAGCAAAATTTGCTAGTCACTCCTCTGAAGGTGGTGAGCAATAAGGAATAGTTTCCTGCATGGGCATCTAAGTGTGGGTTTTGTCCTTCAAAGCCAGAGGAAAGCCCTTACTTCCAATGCAATCAAAGGCACTCTCATTGACAAAAGCCTAATTATGACCCTTCCCTCCTTAAAAACGTAAAGAGTAAGTAATGAGGATTATCGCTGATCTGACATCTTGTATGTTCGCTGGCATTTGCGGAAAGCTTTCAAGCAAATGGTGGGGATTAGCACAAACCAGTTTGTACAGCTGTCTAGATTTTGTTGAATCAGAAGCCCAGTCTGCAGAAAAATATGTGGATTATCAGCAAATTCTTACCTAGTGGTAAGGGGAGACGGGCAGGGATAGATGGTCTAAAAATAGAGAAATGGCCAAAGCCATAGCTGGGGGGTAACAGATATGGACTTTGTTGTAGTAGTTAGGAAATTTTTTCTTTTTCCCTGGTTTTCTTTGTTGTAGAAACAAAGACCAAGAAAGAAATAAAGACTTAGCATTTGTATTAACTGCATTAGTGTATTTAATTAATAGCCATTGTTTTGGTATTCCTTTATTTATTTCCTTTAAATTTGCTTAACAGAAATTGATTTATGTGCTCATATTATCCAGACCATTCAGGTGAAGACTGTGTTAATGAAAATGCAAAAAAAAAAAATTACTATGTCTTATTTCTGCATGTTATGTGGAGCATCTCCATGTAACTTAGTAGCACATATCCGTGCCATCAGATAAACCCTGAAAGATAGGATCCCCCTGGATTTGAGGTGACAGTGGTGGTGGTGGGCTGGGGTGGGGTGGAATTTCTATGGAAGGGAGTGTCAGGGCGGTTTCTGTCTCTGGCCACAAGGTGATGTTTTGCTTTTTCCTTTAACTACAGAGTTTAGGGGTGATAAAGGGAGGTCAAGTCTCAGATTATTTTTTTAGAGAGTAAGCCCTGGTGAGGACTCAAAGACGGTGGCTACTCTGGGATTATCCCCAGCCTTGGAGGATGGTGCTGGAGGAGCATGTGGCCATCACAGAGGGTGAAATTCAGAGTAAGGCACCTCATTACGTGTGGCTGTGGTGGGGGCTGGAGGAGAACTGGGTGGCTGCAGCAACCATAGTGACTCAGGAGAGTTTGTGTGGCACTGGGGGGCCACAAGTTAGAGAAGGGGGGGAGTGAAAACCCTTGGGAAACTGACCTTAGGTCAGCTCTTTCTCCAACTGCAGTTTCTTGGCACGGGTTTTGTTAAGGCATGTCTCTGCAATTAAATCACATTAAAGTCAAAGAAGCTGCTGATGAGCACTGGTCAGAAGTCACGCTGCTGTTAAACTGGCCCAATATTTGGGGATAAGCTTTGAGACACAGTGGCTGGATCTTGGTTTGGAGTAGCTGGAAGCCGCCATGGCAATCATAGGAAGCCCCCATAGCCTCTCCGCTTGGAAAGCTGGGATATGGAGAGAGAGAGTGTTGTCAGTGGAGGATCTTACAAAGCAGACAGCTGTGCTGCAGAATGGGAAACTTAAATGCACTGTGTGCAGCTGCTTCCCCGGGCAGCCCAGCTACAAACCGAGGGAGCAGGAACGCCAACAGGGCATGGACCTGCACCAGCTGTACTGCACCTTTAGCCATAGTTTGGCTCTGGTTTAGCTGAGAGAGCCCAGAGAGGGTCCAGCTGCCGTGGGCTGGGCTGGGGGTCTTGCCTGTGCTTGGAAAAGGGACTTGGAGAGTGTGATCCTTGGGATTCACACCGTCATTTTCACTCTTTTATTGCATTTGGTATTTAAGAAGAGGTGTGCAGTTGGGAAGAGGTGAGAGTTTCTCATGCATTTGTGCCCGTTCAATGTGAGCATCCTGGTACTGCCTCCATGCACCAGCTTTTGCATCTTCAAACCATCCAAGTGCTCTTGCGGTTCCCAGCCACAAGAGGCTTGGGGAAGGCAACAGCAAAAGGCATCGCCACAAAATGAGCCTGTTGAGTCATCTCCACCTTTCTTTCCACTGTGTTTCACTTTGTCCATTCCAGATTTAAAGTTGAAAAGAAGAGATGTGGTATCTTTAAGGGCTTGTTTCTGCTTCAAGCTTTCCGTCTGTTTTTTGACAGCATCAATAGTTTTTCCGTGTAAATTTGTTACCAGTGGTTAAATTGCAAGATTGGGAGTGCTATGACAGAAAGGTGTCTCCTCCCCACAGAGCTGTCGAAGCTGGCGCAGTGTCCAAAATCTCATGTCTGCTACTGCTGTGATGAAAGGCTAAACAGAATTACGCTGCATAGATGAACCTCATATGTTCACTGTTTTGTGGTTGACATCAGTTGGAAGGAGTTACGAGGTTGTGTTGTGCTTGTTGTGCTCAAGCCTTATTTACTCTCTTGAAGTGATGCTGTCATGATGTTTGATGTTATTATATGTGTTTTTTATTTGGAGGGGCAATTGCAAGGAGCAGGAGAGTATGCCCTTTGCTTCAGCATGGCTAAACCATCATTCACCAGTGCAGAAGGGATCTGCGGGAATGGGGCACTGATGTTTGGGATGGGAATGTTGAAAGAGAGAGTTGGCTGCTTGCATGTTCAAAGCCCGTGACATTATTAAGTAAATAAAACAAGTTGCACTAAAGAAAGTATCTGAATAGCACGTCATTTCTTTTGGAAAATAACCCCGCAGGGTGCTGAAATCTGCTGCTGGGGAGCACCAGGATAACTGAGCATCGTTCCTCACTTAGGAACTGTGTCAGGGACCAGACTGGAAAAATGATCTATAGTGGATTTTTAAATTCTCTGTCATCTAGCTGCCAGGAAGGGGGAGTTTTGTGCTATATTTTGTATATTCACTTTGGTCCTGTTTCTGTTTCTGCCCAAAGCTCTCTCTCAAGTCCTTCCAAATTCTTTACCATAAAAGATAATAAAACACTACAGCACTTCACTAACTGGCATCCACAGCTGTTTCGTGAAACAGTAAGGCACAGGTCAGATGGGGAGCAGGACAGCAGTAAGGGGAAAGACTGGGCAAAATTTGCTTCCCTTCAGGGCAACTGGATTATGCCCATCAATGAAAACCTGGAATCTACCCGCTGTAACAAAAAAAAAAATTAACAGGTACTTAATAACGCTGTTTTTTCCCAAGACTCCATGGATACTCACCAGTAATGACTTACTGTAAGCACTCCATGAACAGCAATGTTAAATCTTACTGCCTTCTGCTTTGGAGGTCACGGAAAGACAGCTGAGCGAACCTCAGCAGTGGTAAATGCAAAGCATAAAATACTGTCATTGGGCTACAGTAAAGAAGGAGCCAAGTCTTAATCACATAAACAGATTCTCATATACTTTCCCCATGCTATTTTATAAAGTGCTTATATAACTGAAAAGATTAACCTTGGAAAAAGAAGGCTAGAAAAATATTTTTACGGCTTCTTATTTATGGCTTTACTACGGTCGAGGAATTAGTTTGCATTTTACAAAGCCAAAAAGTGGGGGAGGAAAGAGGAGGAGGGATCTGAATAAGGAGAGGTATTTGCACGGCTTTCAGAATATTAAAGAAAAACTAAAATCCCGAGGAGTTACCGCTGTCAAATGCAGACATGCAGGCAAATCCTAGACTGGAGCAGGACTCAGTATCCAGGCAACGTCAACATTTTTTGCTAAGCTACTGCCAGCGCCGCTGACAGCTTTTGCCACTTTATGGTCACATTAAAAAAGAAAATGCCTGACATCACTGAAGTTCTTAGAAACTAATTTCTCATCCGCCCAGCAGATGCGAGGCTCAGCAACACGCGGCACATGCACATCTTGCAAAAATTCAGAGGGAAAAAACCTTTGATGAGTTAGTGGCTGGTAAGGTGTGGGGTTCCTTGTTTCTCTCTAAACCTGGCACTTCGTTCTCCCCAAAGTTTCTTATCCTCTCCCTTGGACACAGATACTTACTGTGCCTTACGGAGTGGATCACGTTTGATTAAGCTGTTTATAAGCAACTTCTGCCGCTGCACTATAGGTTGCAGGGTTAGAGGAGCCCTTTGCTGTGCTAAGAAAGCCTCCACTTCTTTTCTAGTTCTTATTGCATGATGCTAAAGCCAAGTGGCTAAATGAGGCTTGGAAGTTCATTAATATGCTAATAATGTTAATATATGAAGGAAAAAAGTCCTTGCGTTTGGAGTCTTACAGGGTAAGGTGGGACAGATGGGTGCAGAACACATACAGCCCCATGGGCTCAGTGCCATGAGGCGGTAGGGGCCGTGCTGCAGGGCAGGTAAAGAAAGAACACCACTGTGCTGTGTCAGCTTACTGAAAGGTAAATATTTTTTCTCTGGAAGCATTAATACAGTGAAGCTGAACCTTTTGTTGTAGCTGAGAGGTTAAAACTGTGTTGAGGAGCCAGCCTTGTTCTTCACTGTGGATCAATGCAGGGAACACCGAGCACTCCTGCCACTGCATGTTTTGTGCTCTTGGAGAAAAAGCAAAACCCTCACTCACTTTGGGAAGTGCCTTGTGACAGCGACCAAGAAAAGGTTGACAAGACACATGAAATTTCCCGATTATTAAGGTCAAGTAATGCAAAAACCCAGTAAAACTTGTTGCTAAACATGAAGATGTTTAGCTCGCGGCTCACTAAGTAGCTGAGCACAATAGGAGGAGATGCAGGGGGAGCTGCTAAGCTGCAGAAAGTCTTTTGGACTCTGTTGGTGCCCGACTCCGTCCCACACCCGATTTTTGTAGGCTGTGATGTGTGTGGCAGGTTTGTGCAGGCAGGGAGGGTAAAGGCTGGGGCAGGAGCATCCCCCCCCTGCTCCCGGCTCCCCCAAAGCTTCGTGCATGACCCTGAGCAGATCTACTTCAGGTTTTGGTGAAGTTTCATTAATTACTGTAGTTTAAGAGTGTGAATTTTGTAGCAGGTGACTGTAAATAGAGAGGGCTCAAGGGTTCAGGAGGAATTTGAAGGGCCTGATTTAGGCTGGTGTTGCTGAGGGCTGTGACTCAAAATAAAGACCAGCAGGACCTTCCTTGTCAGTGCTGCGCTTGACGTAGGAGCTCGTGTTACATCTTTTAACATGTTGTGCAGGGAAAAAAAAAACACTCGGAAATTAATATAAAGATTTCTTGGAAAGCTCAGTTTTGCTGGCAATGAGCCTGATTTTTGCTACTGGGGCTGGTAGGAGTTTGGTCTCTCGGGCCGGGGGCTGATGCTTTCTGCCCTATGTTTGCATTGCACTACTCTGTGCAATTCCTGAAGACACCAGGATTTTGCTGTTTGCCTTTGGACATATAGACTTGTAATGGATGTAGGCAGCAAATAAACAGGAAGGGAAGCCACAAACTTGTGGTCAGTGTAAATATCTACTTCACCTGCTGTAGGTCTTTGTTTTCTTTAAGATTTTTAATTATCTTTCTGGTTAATAGGGGCAGAAAAGGGGTTGCTCTAAACATGAGACTCTTGCAGTGCAGTAACACACAGCATCTGACTGATGTGAAGCTCTTGCAGAGACGATGTGAGTTATCCCTGGTTGTGCAGTGGCCTGGCAGCAGAGCTGAGAATAAAAGCGAAGTCTCTGAACTCCTTACTCAGTCTCATTTCAGTGTTCCTTCCTCTCTTCCTCTGCCCCATCGATATTTTATTATGACTGGAAACAACCTACCTGGTTTACAGGAATATGTAGCTTGGAGCAATAATTTCTGTTTGTGTCTATTAGCACAGAGTTTTTAGTATTTTTTTCTGCAGTGACACACTTGCAAGTAAGATGACTGTCAGACTTGCCAGGCCTTATTGCTAGCTGCCAAGGTGATGATGGAAGATTTTTTTTCCACAAATATGTATTATGTAATTATAACAAAAGCATTCAGTCTGTAACACTGATAGGTTTTTGCAGGCTGTTTCAGGTAACGTTGAATCCAAGAGCCAGAATTGCACCAGGCTGCATTATGGAAAACTTGTAGTACTGTGCTAGAAACGTGCCCCTGAAAATGCAGTCACCCAAGTGAAGGAATTAGGATGCAGGATGCTTTTGGGGTAGACCAAGAAATTCAGGGGTTGGACTTTGCGCCGTTGGATATATCCAGAGCTCTGTAACCATAACATTGAGTTTCTGCTTTGATTCTTGATGTGGAATTTAAACTGATTAATCATATTAGAACTACTTGCTAGTGCGCTTTCTACTTTAAGCACTGAAGCCACTGCAAGATGCTGACCTTTGACAAGATTTGGGAATCTGATCACACTGTACAAGTTCTGGTCATCTCTGATACTAGTTTAGATCATTTTCAAATGACTTTACAAGGTACAAATAGTAGTGTGATTTGCCCAATGCATTGCTAAACTGAGTCATCACTAAAAGAGATTTCATGGTTCCAGAAGTCTCTCCTCAATTTGAGGCTCGATGTGTTTTGATAAAGTGAACAGGAAAAGATGCTGGCTGCAAATTAAGTGTTGGCCTGCGAACTGTGTCGAGCTGGGATATGCCTGAGCACTCGTACCTGCCCTCTGATTCACAAGGGCATCCTAAAACCTAAATAACCAAGGAAGTGTTGCCCAAGGAGTTACCGTGATATTGCGTCTTCCCCGTTCTGTTTCTGGCTTTCAGTCAGTCCCCCCAAGGACAGAGCTGACAGCCTTTTCAGTCTCTTCCTTTTTCATTAGCTGTTGTGAAAAGGTTTCAGACTATTTTTTCTGCTGCCAGGTATTATGTGTGCAGACTGGCAGGGTTGGCTTTTCTCTTACTGCCTTGGAGCTCCCAGGTTTCCAGCCCTTCTGTGATCTAGGCATAAAGACTCAAAAATCTTTCTCTGGTTCTTGTCTGCATTGGTCCCAGCCAGCCCACTGAGATTTTTCACACAGCTCTGAACTTCACTGTGCTTGGTGTTTTCACTTGCACAGTGAATGAAGAGGGAACCTTTTACCACCCAAGCCGTCCCGCACAGTTCCTTGATTCACTCCAGCTTGTGGTTCCCGCAGTTGCAGCCGCTTCCCAGCTGGATGCAGTGGATGTGTCGGATGCTTTTTTCCATGTTACCTGTCTGCCAGTTACACAAATTGGTAGAATTGTCGAGAAATGGGAAATATCGGGGCTTGGATGGTTTCTAGCTCATTGTAGACATTAAAACAATGCTAGTTTTCCCTTACATGTCCACTGTCTTGGTCTTTGTCCCGTCTGTACCCTGGCGGATTGCTAAGGTACATCTGTCACCATTTCAGTAAGCTACAGGGTCTGTCTTTCTCACTGTGCTTTCATCTGTCTTTAAAAGTCAGTAAAGTTTCTTTTGCTATCAAAATTGCTGTGTTTGATCTGGGTGCAAAACTTCTCGAAAAAAAAAAAAAAACAAACCCCGAAAACAGCCCCCCCCCAAAAAAAAACAACCTGGAAAGAAAAACCAGAAGGATTTTGAATGATTTCTCTTGCAGACCTCATGTATGTAATAACGAAAGTTTCCTCCTCTATACTTCCATCTGCTCTGGCAGATCTTCCATAATCTGGGTGACTAATTCTGGTAATCTCTTTGGAGCTGGGGCATATGAGACAGCCACCTCTCACACACAGTGGTTTAACGCAGTGTGAACAATATGCCATGTTCTTGCAAAGGAAGGAGCAGAGCTGTCAAGTCCAACAGACCTCCGTCTTGTTCTGTTCCTCACCGGCCTCATGCCAGCCTGCTTACTCCCTGTGCAAAGAAGCTACAAACCATGGTACTTACCTCCCTTCTGCTGAAGATGAAACGGTGCTATATGAGATCTAGCTGGTGGTGGTTCTCGAGATGTTTATCCTGGGAAGTTAACAGCTGGTTTGCCAGTTGTTCAATTATTATGACATTAGAGTATGCGAGGTACTTGGGTTTATTCCTTTGCTTACAACTCATGATGCTTCAGAATCATTAATTTGTAGGAAGAGTAAAGGTAAAAAATGCAAATAGATCTTGGAGGTTTTTTTAGTGCATTTTTTTTTCTTTTAAATCCCTTGTATTGTCTCTTAACCGCCAGCCCAGTGTATTTGGCTTGAACAAATAGACTGATGGAGCTGGCTGCAATGCAAAGAGGCTGTGCAAGGGCTTGGGTGTCAGTGCAGCCTCTGTCTGCACACGGTGGATTCTTCCCTTTCTATTATAATCCCCTTGCTGGAGCAATCCCACTTGTAGTGACAATGCAGTGTTGGATGATCCTTTAGGAATTTCCCCTCTTGGCATTATGCCTGGGTTTAGTTCATCAGACTGGGATCCAGTCCTGTGCAATGTCCTTAGTCATTCATGTAAACATACTGTTGGTGGCTATATAATAAGTAGTTAAAGCCCTTCCTATAGATACACCAGCTAGGCATCAGGATTTTGTGAGTTTTGAGTTTGAATTCAATGAGCAATTCAGCTCACCGCTGGTCTCATGGTACAAGACGCTGCTTTAACCGTCAAGAAAATGTGTGCAATAGTTCACAGAAAATGTCCATTCTGTGTAAACACCTGCATTAGGTACCCCTATAGGTAACCTGAGCGTAGGCCTCAGGCTCTCCTGCACCATCACAGCAGCTAAGAGCAGGAGAAGCGCACGTATACAAACTCCTTCGTTCTTGAGCTGTGGCAGACTTGGGGTTAAGAGTTCATGGGGAATGGTTCATTCCTCTGGAAGTTGCTGCTCTCTTGCAGCTGAACCAAATGAGGTCCCTCTTTCATCACTGAAGAAATTCATCAGTGAAGTTGCTGGAGTCAGGAATAAGGCTTCTCAAGCATTAGCTAAGCTGTTAGGTTTTCAAGGTGTGGTTCAATTTTTTCTTCAGTCAGCATTTCTGCATTGTCTCACACATCTAATAGGATGCTGCTGACCACTGTCTCTAATTTTCTGCGTATAATATACATAGCACATATGTCTATTATATCCACTGTTGCATAGGGATGGGTCATATGTGGGATCACTGTCAACCCCAAAATTGCACTGTCAGCATTTTTTATTGTTAGGGAACACCTAAGACTATTTTCAACCAAAAATAGCAGATAATAATAATACCAAGTCAGCAGAAGAGTCTCTTTGTCTTAGTTTTTGTGTAAGCAAATTTCTTGGCTTTAGCTGTCAGATGCACCTGCTCATTGTGGGGAGCCGAGGGATACAGAACTTGAAATTACTTTGAAATCTCATCATCCCATCTAGATTTTAGGATGAGGGCATTGCTTCCAGCATGCACGTTGGTCACTGAAGTTGTATTATATGATAACTGTGCCAGTGTGAATGTTAAAACTGCAGTAAATGTGTGTGAAGCTGGTTTACTGCTGACGCTCTTACTGCTTCTGCATTGCAAATGTGGTGGCTATGGCTGTACAACAAAGGGATGCGGGCTGGGTTTGCATAGGGTTGACATCCAAGGACAGCTGAAGATTGGTGCAAACTGTTGCTAATTCAGTAACTTTTCATCATCTCTCCAAATAAATCTCCTAAAGCAGAATCAATGGAGGACTAATTCCGTGGAGTTGTGGTACTCTGATTCTTAGTTTCTTGTATTTTGGGGTGTTCACTATGGGACAGTGATATGAATTTCAGTCTTCAGGTACTGGCCGTCTCTAATGTATCACTTTCTTGGAGTCATTTCTGGCTTTATTCATTTGCCGTCATTCAGTTTGTGACCCATTCAGTGCTGGCTGAAAGACTTTGATTTAAACTGAAGGGGATGTTTTGTTCAGCGTTACAATGCCCATTACAACTTTAACATCATTTAATCTCTTCCAATCCTGCATGAGAAGTGAGGAAGAGGGAAAGAAAGAAGAACAAGAAGATGAAAAAGAGATTTGTGGTGTTCCAGTGAATCCTATCTCCTCAAGGTTTTGTGGATGCATATGGTTGAAGGACTTGATAGAAGCAAGAAGAAAGAGAAGCACAAAGAGATGAGAAAACTGCAAGTGGAAAAATACTTAGAAGTATTTATAGAAGGAACTTTATTGCCTCTACTATTCTTTTGTAAAAGTTACTGCTGAGATGTTTTACTTTACTGAGAACTTATTAAATTTTAGGAGTTGTGTTGTCACACCAGACATCCTGTACTTGCTGGATCAAATACTGTTTTGCTGTTTCAAGCACAGCCAGATTGCGGCGCATATGAGAACAGCTCCATTTTTCACATTACGAACTGAAATTGCTAAAGAAGTGAGTGCTGGAAACATATGCACAACAGTTTATTAGTAGGATGTGGGGAAATTATAAAATTATCATTTGGATAGGATCATAGTCATCAGTCCCAGCTTATCGGTCTTTTGGGGTAGGTGCCCTGAGCCTGAAGTATAGTATTTTTCTTGCTAGAAATCACCAATATGCCAACACTACCATCGAATTATAAACTCTGGAAAGGTAAGATAGAAAAACATCACATAGACGCCAGGATGTAATTTATAAGTAATTTACCAAGAGTTCTGGGGAATCTAGTGTGCACCTTTGGGACTGCTAAAAAGATGTAAAATTAAACTTTCAGATTTTTTGAAACCACTTTAGTGCCAGCCTGACAGCTTCAGAGATTGAAACCTTTCTTAATGCACAATGAAAGCAGCATGAAGTAGTATAAAAAAAGGGGATAAAGACAAAAACTCATTGCGGGGAAACACTTGGTTATGATTATGGGAAGTAATTGAGCCCAGCTTGGAGTCATAAACTTGCAATTCTTTTATGGGGTGTGAGCTGGACTTGGACCAGATGGAGAAAGTAGTAGTTCGTATTTCCCTTTGAAAACACAGGCTGCATGCTCTGCTCAACCAGCCTGCAAATGGTGTTTGGGCAAAACAGGCTTGTTGTTATTGTGTGTTGCATCACTTGTAGTCTTGAGCAGGGTTTTTTTAGAGCAAAGATCAATTTTACATATTTATTTGTGTGTTATTCTGAAATATTTTCCAGGTTTGCTATTTATATTAAATATGGTCGCAGTTAAAACCAGTCTGGTGTTGTGAGGCTTGTAAGCATGTCCCAGCACCACTAGCAATGATACAAAATTTTTAATTTTGCCACCATCAGTCTGTAGAATCAAGAAGAAAAATTTAGAAAAATTCCAATTTAGGGAAATTTTTAAGGAGAACAAGGCAGAGAAACATGGTCCATGTAGAAATGCAAACGTGATTCATGCTTTACCCTTCTAAGGGTGGATCTGAACTTTACTTCTTTGAGTAATGGGAAATACAGAGGGAATTTTGAACAAGGGAATTCTCAGCAATGAGGAAAGGGAAGTCCGTGGTTTCGCTGATTTGCAGTCTGAAGCCAGTTGAAGTGTTAATTGTCACTAGGGGGATCCATATTCTTTTTAGCCTTTCTGTTTGGTGCTAATTAAGCTTTTAAATTTGAAGGAGGAAAGTATTTCTTTTTTCCATTTTCACACCAGAATAAAGCCCGATAGGAGTAACTGGTCACCGCTGCTTTCCCTGCGCTCTGCTGCTGCATTTGTACATCAGGTTAAATCTCCTATTAAAAAGGCAAGTGAAGAAATGGTTCAAAATGGCAGCATTGAAAGTATTTTCACCATGGCACAGAATTTACACCTCCATGAGATGGATGAATCAGTTTGTGTTTCAAAACTCTGACAGCTGGGTCAGACACCCCATGATGGCTGCGCTCGGTTGGTGTGATGGCATCTTCCATATTTCCTATCTGGAGACCAAATCTGAACACTCAACCCCCCATTCTACCTCGTGGAACAAATCTTCACGTTGCATCCAGAGAAAGGAAGATTTTTGCTACGTTTGTGCCTGAAGAGTCACGTTAAATCACTGGGGGGGGGAGGGAAAAAAGGTTCTTTTATCCTGAGAGATAGAGAACTGAAAACTAAGAAGCATCGAGAAGAGGTAGCCTGGCCATGGATGGGGCTTTTTTGGGTTGGATTGCATCTGACTCCTGCCATGAGACTCCTCTCCTTATGTGGCCCTGTGAATTAGTGAAAAATATAGCAGAAAGACTTTTATCTTTTCTACTTTGTGTGCTCCAGCCTCCCTTTTAAAACAAAAAACAAAACAGGTGACTTAAGGGGAGGACATTGCTGGGTGGGTTGGGCATGCAGGCAGCTGATGAGATAAAGGCAAGAATTGGTGTAAGGGAGATTTCCAGGAAATGCAGGTCTTTTTTTGGCTCTAGAGCCTTTTTTAGGCTCTTTTTTGGACTTGACACTAGGTCATCAAAGTAAAACTGTCAGAGAAACAAGTGAGTTGGTGCAAGAGGGTGCTGGGGCTGGAGGCAGGTTGGCGAGTTGTCAGCGTAGAGGCTGCTCTAAGGCCATGAAATGTCTGGGCTCCAGCCAGCTCAGCAGATACGGCAGGACCAGGGGAGCATTTCACACACATGCACGAGTGTTTGTTTGCTCCTTCCCCCCAAATAATTTTGTTAAGCTGTCCAATGCTTGGTACGCAAGCCTGCATATGGGTTTTGGAAGGGAATGGTATTATCCTTATGCAGCTCAAGAAACCTAATATGCTATAACTAATTTGGGAGACTTTAAAGTAATTTGACAAGAGTCCATTTCATGGCTGTTTGGAAAGGATTTGTGTTTTCAATCTCCAGAACATAGATGGCCCCAAAGGAGCTCTTCGAAGCCCAGCTTTTTATTATTAGTTTTATGAGATCCTTCCACTGGAATCATTAAGAAGATGTAGGATCTGGTGTAAATGTGCTAGTATCTGTTAGACCATTAGCTGTGGGAGACAAAATGATCATACTCAAAGCACTTAGTACTTTTATTAACAAATTACTGTGAAAGTCAGTTGTTAAACAGTGGTGTTTGGTTTTCTGGTAGCTACGTGCAGAAACAGTAGGGTCTTGCTGCTTTCCCTAATAAGGGGAAATGAGCCCTCCTGGTGCAGTGGCCCTGCTTGAAAAGGTCATCAGCTACTATTTATCCTTGGCCTCTATTAAAAAGGGGGCTGTTTCCGTGCTGAAGCAATACCAATTTTTATCTCATTAAAAAGGGATTTAAATTTTTTGCTTTCTGATGACATTAAGTCATTCTTAGCAGTCCTTTGACCACTGAAGAATGAGGAATGCTTTTCTAAGGAGGCGAAACTTGAGGTCCAGATTGCATTGGTGTTGTAGGCAGCACTTCTTCTGTCTTTGGCCAAGTAAAGGGAAAGGGAACTGGATAACTGTCTTCAAATATGTCCAGCTGCTCCGTAGCAGAAGGCAACAATCTGTTCTCCATGTGCGTGGTGAATAAGACAAGAAGCAGTAAGCTTAAATTGTGGCAAGTAAGACTCAGTTTTGATACTGGGGAGCTGTTTTTCAAATGGGAAGGACTGTGAAGATCATGGGTCTCATGGAAGTAGCTTGAGAGCTGGCCCATGACACATGCTTATGGCGAGAGCCAGAGCTTGTCCCACTACGGGACAAGCTGAGACAGATGAGACAAGTCTGAGACAGTAGTGTCTCAGTCGTGGTGGCATGAGCATGGCAGAGTAAAGGGAAGGGACTGTGAAGATGAAGCTTGCAGAGGTAAATGTGGTGGTCACACAAGGCCAGATGGGGCGTGAAGAGCTTGACGCTTCCTACAACTATGTTAAATATTTAAGTAACACTGACACTTTCCCCTGCCAATCCCTCAACACTTCTCATTGCTCCACCTGCTTCTCCTCTGCGCTGGGTGAACAGTGAACTTCAAGCAAGGGGCTGGAGAAGGGGCTTTCTAAAAGCACTGTGCTGACAGGCTGTTTTATGCCAAAGATTGCTATTTGTTGAAAAGCACTGGAATCTTCACTTGCAGAGCTGAAACAGGGCCACAAACATGGGAGTAAAAGAAAGCAGGAAGACAAGTCAGGAAGGGAAAGGCTGGGAAGAGCCTTAAATGAATCATTTTGTTTTCTCGCATCTCAGTGAGAGCCCTCTCTGGAAGGAAATTAATTGTCTTGTTAATAATTTGATTATTTTGGTCACTAAGTAGAAGAACAAAGGTGCCCTCTGTACTGTCTTCTTCCGTGTTCTCCATAGTAGTAGCTGAGGATGGCAGAGGAACCTGCTGTCATCTCTGCACCTTTACTCAGAGTCCCTCAAATCCTGGGATCTCCTTGCATTGATGCCTTGGTGACAGCCATCTTTCTGAGAGACCAGAGCTTGCAAGAAATCTGTGTTGATAAAGGTCTTTTCTGCAGTATTCAGGCTGTTTTTTCTTTTCCTTTCTAATGACCTTAAGTCCCAGGAGCAATCATGGGTACAAAGAAAAAGTCCTGCTTCTGTGGAGAGGAAAAAGGTGATGTGACCTTTAATTCCTCCTGGGAATTAAAAAGATAAGACTGTCATTACTCATTTAGGGTTTGATTTTTGAAAGATCTGAGCCTCAAGTTCCAGTGATGTCCAGAGGAAAGGCTGGTGCTCTGTGACTTTAAAAAAAAGCTTTTGATTTAACAGAACATTTACTGTAATCTCAGGAAGGTTGACTACAAGAGGTTGACCATGGCTTGGTTCATGCTTGCACCTCTTTCCAGCTGCTCAAGATCTAGCTCACACTGCTCAACCCTTTCCTAAAATAAACAGCTCTAAATGTACAGACTCGGAGCCTAACATAATACACTCTGGCTGGTTGGGATGAGCAACAATCCTGTGAATGTTTGTCTCATTGAAAAGACCACGGGGTGGATTTCAATTGTGTTACTAACAGCTGTCCTGGGTGCCTTTTGCTTTGCAGACAGCAAATTTGAATGGAGCGATCTATGCAGAGCATATAGATATACATAGCATGGGTAGGGCACGTCACTAGAGAGGGTCCAGCCCATTGCTCCAGCTAGGGTTTCCAGAAAGTATCAGCCTTCTTTTTATGAATTGGCAGAAGCTTGTGCCATTAATCCATTAGTCATTAGCCGCGGAAGGCTGGGCGTTTCAGAGCTCATCGATAGGCAGCTGGACTATGCTGTCGCTGTGAAGACCCAGCACACATGAATCAAAATAGTTGGGTGATGTCATGTCAGGGTGCGAGTGTGCCTGGGACGCTCGCTGCCAGGAATTGTCTGTCCAGGGGTGGTTTCTTTTTACAGCCTTTTTAAAGAGTCATCATGCTGAGCTGCACATGACAATTCCCTTCAAGAGGGCTTGTGGCTCCTTTGCATAGTTAGTGTTTTTTAAACGAGGGAGCTTATCAGGTGGTTCCTGACCTTTTCCGCATGAGCTGATCTGCTGGGAAACTTTGCTTCGGTCTCCGAGGGTTCTGACGGCTGACGGATAAGAGCTCTGCGGCTGCAAGCTGGGCAGACTTTGAACTTCTCTCCGTGTCTGCAGATACTTGCAGGCAAGTTACTGTATGCTGTAATTAAGACTGGAAGCGCCTGGCGTGCAAGGTTTGGCAGCCTGCTGCAGAGCGGCTCTCCACGAAGACCACAACCAAGCACCTTGGAGCTGAACCCCCGGCGAGCTGGACTTATCCGCAGCCACATGGTCTTTCTAGAGCTTTATTTTCTCACACCTGGGCGGTTGGTGTAAGCGACACCTTTCCTTGCCCCTCGTGCTGCTTTTTTTCTTCAATCCTGGGCATGACCGACAGCTGCTGCCGCGTGAGCGCATGTTGCAGCTCATGAAGCGTTTTGGTAGCTTTAGAGGGAGCAAGAAGAGAAAGGAGCAGTGGAAAAGCTCGGAGAGACGCCAGTCTGATCCTCGTGGCCTGTTCGGTAGGGACCCTCTGCGTTACATATCCAAAAAGGAGGGACATTGGTCTTTGGGAGAGGGTAGTGGGTGGGGGATAATGAACAATCGAGCAACAATATTGTGCTTCCCAATTTTCATTGACTGAATTGTGCAGTTGTTGCATGGACGTTTTTTCTACATTGGTTTGCACCAGAGATGCACATCTGAGCTGACACCTGTAACAGATGTCAGATATAACCTTTATGAAAAGAATGATGTTGAGGGAAGGTTTACAGTAAACACCATGAAATAGATTCAGAAGGGGCTGTTGACTAATGTTACTTTAATTGAAGAATGGTAACTAAATGCTAAGTTGGGGCTAACACTGCATATTGAAAGATGAATTTTAAGTAGAGAAAAATTGCTTATCAATCAGATAAGTAATACATTTAAAAACATATCTTTCTGATACTGCAGTTGCCATTATAATTGTGTTTGAGTTGCAATTAGGGACCTTTCTTCGTTAATCAAAAGCTTTTCCTGGTCACTGAGTGTTAACTTTAGTCTAGGTGCTGAGTTGTGTGTGTCAGAGAGTCTGTGTATCATGTAAGGATCAGCTGGCCAGGAGACAAGGGGTATTCCGACAGGATCTGGACTTATTTCTTAAAAATGGTGAAGAAATGCTTAATGCATTTCCTATATGGACTAATGGTAGCTGTTTTACAACTCTGTGGTTCCCCGAAGACCATGAGTGCTGCTGAGAGATTCTGTCCTGTGACTAAGAGGTTTAAAAGCGGTGTTACACTGAATCAGCCGGATAAGGCACAGTTTAGAGAGGCTGACTCGTACAAACGGTAGGCAAGGCTCTTTTTCACTCTCTATTGGTCAGGAGTCACTGCGTTAAATCCAGCAGAATGATGAAGGTATAAGTAGTGTTGGACCATACGGATGATGCGGAGAGGTACACACAGATTTAGTGATGGCAAGTTGCTATTTATGGATAGTAGCTGCCCAGAAGGCTTGTTTTTCCATTATTCAATATTTTGCGATTTATTTATGTGTTGGTTGTGTTGTTTTTAAGGTGTCCTTCTTGCAAATGCTTCTCATTTTGTTCCTTTTTTGTACAGTTTAGTGTTTTTAAACCTAAGGTACTGTGCCTTGTTTTGCATTCCCCTAAATCCGTCTGAGGGTTTCTGCTAGAGTGGTAGTGTAAGGTTAAGGTGATGTGAATGAGATGTGACTCAGGTCTTCGGAGTTTCACAGTGTCAGCAAGATGCACACAGACAGGTGACAGAGTTTATGCAAGAAGAGGGGAAAATTTAGATTACAGATTGCCCAGACGTAAAATTTATTCCCAAATTTCTAATTAAAACCCCTAAATTCTCACGTAGGCAGAAACACGTGTGATCTGTTGAATGAGTGCTTAATGGCACTTTGAGCCACTTATTCATTCTCTTCTTGCGGGTTCCTCAATGAGATGGGAATAGCCAACAAAAGGATTCGCTGCAGGAAGCACCAAACATAGTGTTGCAAGTCTTCTTGGAGTCTAACTCTAAACCCTGTCCTTCCCTTTCTCCACAGAGATCATTTGTCCTGCACCAAGAGTACCGGCTATATGAAGCGTAATGTTTGTGACAGTTATAAAAAAAAAAGTTGAAAGTGTCACGCCAGAAATGCCAAAAAATGTGCTCCGTGTTATCCTCATTCCCATTAATCCAGCTCTGTAGTCCACTCCAGTGGTACACAGTGAGCACTAAGCAGTGTTTTCTGCAGAGTATTTACTCTACAGACTTTGCAGATGCCATTCTTGTAAGGGCATGACCTGGTCAGTTCCCTGCATCGTATTTTCATCGTGAACGGAGAGCTACCAAATCACAAGAGTGGGAAAAAGCAAATGGGATGTGCCTGTGTTACTGCCTTCCTCAGATGCACTGCTGCAGTGATTGCCTCTGCCATCCCAGCGGAGTCTGGATTCCTTTCAGGAAACAGGTTAACACTTGTAAATGCAGCTTTGTTTTTTTCCCCAAATGGCCTTAATTATTTGCAGGGAAATGTCAAAACAAAAGCTTTGCATTATTTGCTAGATTTAATCTGTATCTTGTAGCTATTATGCCTTACTAAATATTTTCTGAGCAGCTCTCAAGGGAACCGCTGGTGCTCAGCAGGTTTTATGATCAGTATTAGTGGCGTGCAGGAGTGTTGGTAGTGACCAGACTTGGTGGCTTATCAGATTTGCTCATGCACCGGTGCCTCCTCTTTAGTTGCCGTCTTCCATCAGGGATGAGAAATGACTGACAGCAATCCAACATGAGCTTTCTCACCCCACTTTCTGGGGGAGGCCATGCTGCCGCGGCAGCCTCACGTTGCTGAATGAGCTTGGATTGTATTCAGAAAGGGGTGGGAAAGGAAAGAAGAGGAATAAAATCCTCTGATGCCTTGGAAAGGGGTGCTCTGTCACCTGGACTAGTTGAATCTAGAATTTCTGATTTTTCTTGGCCATCTCTGCAAGTCTTATTAAGGAAGAGTCCTCTCGTCATTGTAAATAGGATTGGGCCCGTGCAGCTTCTCATCTTCTCAGGGGGCAGACACCATCAGGCCACTGCAACTAAAGTTATCAAGAAGTACTTTCTTCTGCATATCAATTGAGCTAAACCCCATCCTTCCGCTGCACCGGTGAAGTGGTTCACATCCTGGTAGAGAAGTGGAGGGTGGCATTGCCAAGGATGGGCCTACCTGCAGCTCCCTGGTTTTGGAGCCTTACAGTCCTTTGATGCCAAGGGAACAGCAAGAGGAGACCTTAGTATGGCCAAACAGAAGCAGAGAGCGAACAGAGAGAGAAATAGAAAAGCATGAATGAGGATCGGGAGCAAACAAAAGCAGGGAGAGCTGTGGGGCGAAGGCAGAGAGCGTGCAGCTTTGCTCTGGGAGAGGAGCAGCCAACAGGGAGACACCTCAAAGCTTCAGCTATCCACTAAACAGCAGGGAAGCTGATTTATGCAACATGATTTTGGCAGGGCCGAGGACTGGGATTATCCAAAATTTCTCCAACCTCTGGATCGCCACCACGGAGTTTCCTCCTTCCTGTCGCAGTTGCTGCTTGCCTGTGCGGGGTTGCTGGCAGCTTCTCCACCTGTCGGGTCTTGCTGCGTCCTGGTGTGTTGTAAATAGATAGGCTCTGTGGCATTTCTGAAGGGGACAACTCTTTGGCCCCAGCGAGGCTAATTGCTCTGCCCTTTAAAGGACGCCATCTATTCCATGAAGGATTGAATGACACATGCAAAAGGGATAAAGTTAAAAGCGTTTCTTCCTTAGCCGAGCCATGAGTACCCAGCGAAGGAACTGCTCTGCAGCACACGTGGCTGCCGTGACCCCCGGCTCTGCCTTGTGCTCAGGCATTTAGCCTCGAACTGCTCATTTTGGAGACTTTTAGCCACATGGAAATGCCCAGGAGCTTCTCCTTGCCTATGCTGCTCCTCTTGGGATTTGTTGCTGTGGATTTTAATAAGCAGGGGCCAAAGATGAGCCCCAACAAGGTGGGTCCAAGGGGCTCCAAGGAAACCTCAGTGCTGCCCCTTGGCCCCTGACCTGTCCCACCTCAATAACACTCTTGAGGACAATTTCCCTGCCAGCTGTTATAATTAGCTGCAAATGAGGACTACATTAGGAGTGAGCCTGCTAAATGACTCAGACCCAAATACATACACATGCAAACATGCTTTGCCCCCCTCCATGTACACAAATCCAGCGGTCCAGGAGCAAAGGGCAGGGGCTTGTCCCCAGGTCGCTCCGTAACTTGCTGTAGCCACGCTGTGCACACGTTTTATCTTGTGTCCCTGCTAACCACCATGGGATGGAGGGCTGCTGAGGCTCTAGAGCACGTCTGGGAGGTGCCATATTTTAGAGTATCTTTAAATACCCAAGAGCAAATGTCTTCCCCTTTCAGTGAAAAATGCACGTGTCGTTGTAGAGACAGACACGACACTGAATATCCAGTTACAGCAATCGTACCTTTATTTTACAAGAAGTACTCTTTTATATCCTTTTACCTGGTTGCTTATCTGTGCATATATTCTAACATTCTACTTTTGCCCAATCCGCTCTCACATCACACACCATCCAGCCAATACAATTGTTGATCACGCACAGTTTATGCTCTGGGAAAAGCCAGGATGTTTGCCACCCCTTATCTTGTTTGCTCGGATCTTCTCAGGATTCTCCTGTCTCTTCAAGGGTACATGGCTATCTGTTCAGGGTCAGTGTTAAACTTGTATTTTGATCCCTCAGACCAGCCGAGGTCTCCCACATGCACAGATCTTCTTCTGTAGCTTGACGTGGTCCTTCCCAGACAACTGGAGTTGGGGGTGAGTGTGGATCATGTGTCAAGCAGAGAAATTATACTCTTCCTTCCCAACAGTGGAGATGTGGTGACTGCATCACTGATCACCAGGTGGACTTAACATGCCATAGGATGTGACCAGCTCAGACAGCAGTTCACAGGCAGGGACTTACACCAAACCAAAGAGCAGGCGGTTCACAACCTCTCCAAAAGGAAATGGAAATCCAGGGGATGCTTCAGCCTGACTCACATCATTGTTTATCGGCACAAGGAGGGTTGTGGATAGTTGCACTGAGAAGAAGGGGCTGCAAACATGTGGGAGGAGGGTGGAGAAGCGACTGCAAAAGGAGACAGGACTTGATATCCTGCTCCTCAAGCTTGGGAAGCTGCAGCTCACCCAGTGCTTTGCCCCAAAGTGCGTGATGCTGCTTGTGGGAGGACCAGAGCTGAGATTTTTTTTCATTCTGGTGGGATGTTTCTGTTATGAGGCAGTGGGAGAGAAACCATGGTGAAAAAAGTTCTAGAGAAAAAAATGAAAGTGTGGGGGTCGCTGCATGTTTCAGCAGCTGCCATAAGCCAACTGAAGGAGCAAAATTCTGTTGCTTCTGAAAAGCAGCTTAAAACCTCCAGCATCAGAGACTGGGCATGAAACTGAGACCGCTTTGGTTTGTTAATGATTTTCTCTACTGGTTTTCATGCTCTGTTGAGCTGACAGTGATTTTAGAAAATGCACAGCCCTGGCTGATCAGTACTGATTAATCTTGTACTACAGAGAGCGCTGAGACCTGGAAGCTGTGAAATTTCTATGGATGGTTGTGAGGAAGAAGAAAACCAGTGATGAGCCTGATGAAATGTTTGGGACTTTTTATTTGGCCATTTTCTTCTTCTTTATAGTCGCTGTGATGCCGCTTTCTGGCACATCCCAGCTTTATACGCAGCTTTGAAGCATTCTGAATGGGGGGAAAAGGACTGTGACCATGAAGCAATAAAATCAGCAAGGTATTTTCAAGCAGGTACCAGTAAATTCAGGTAGTAATAAACCCCAGAAAACCTCTGGTGACATGGTGGAAATTGAAATGGAGGTATATTGAGCAGAGAGTGCTTTGCCCCAGACTCTTCCTTTGCTCGTGTCCTGGTGCAGAACCCAGAAGCATCCTTCTTCTGCAGCCTTTGTGGGCTTAAAGAAGATGTAGACTCTTTGCCCTCATGATGAGTTGTCTGAGAATGAAAACTCTCCAAATACTTTATTTTCAAAGAAAATTATTTTTGTCTGGAGGGCAGGCTATACACATAAAAATACAGTATGTTCTCTTGAGGCACAAATTTACACATTGGTGCTGCAAATGAATCTGCCCACCGATGTGTCTCCCCAGTCCTGCTCCAGGCAGCTTTGTGCATCTCATCACAAAGTTTGATCAAAAATACCTATATTACTATAAATGAGTGAATTACTCAGCATTGACATGCTATTGTCAACAATGTGGTGGGTGAGACCAGCAGGGCCAGTCTCCTTTTTGGCAGGCTATTTTACAAACTGTACGGGTTTGGGGCAGGAAGAGCTCCCATCTGGGAGGAGGCCATGCGGTTATGGTCACTTCTGATATGTATATAAGGCTGGAAGACTATTTCAGTTACCTTGTGATATAATTAACTATCATCTGGTTCATTTCTGAGGTGAAAAGAAAATGATGTAGATAAGACTTCCATACATGACATCTCAGCTTAAAGAATGCATCCTGGAGTGTCTTCATGCTGAATGCTGGAGGCTCACCACCTATGTGTCAAAAATCACTGGAATTACTGATTTCCATGTATGATCAAAATTGCACTCTCAGCATTATTGCACCAGCTTTTTTTCTTCCTTCTTTCACTTGTACTTTTCAAGGGCTCTGACTTTCAGAAGAATATCTGTATAATAAGCTTTTGTCCTAGTCTGACTTTCTCCTTGATTTGAATGTGCTAAGACAGACCACAATTTATTTATATTTGCATGCATCTATATTACAAATGCTGTTGCCAGGCTTTAAAAGCATATTTCAAGCCCAGAACTGTTTTCACAGCATAAAATTCCACTTGACAGTAGCAGTTCGGTAGGTGGGTACTTTTGTTTAATTAGAAATCAATGTTTTGGACTATTGACTCCTTGCTCAAAGTTTCAGTGAATTGCCCAAGAGCGCAATTTCAAAGATGTTGTTAAGGCAGTTTGTTTGTCAGGTTTATTGGATCAGCAAATCCCAGGAATTACCAAGATTCAGCTGTTTTCTACTTTCACCTTTATTCTTGTCCAACCTAAAAGCAGTTCAAGGACTTAAAAGTGCTCAGAGCGGTGGGATTTGACGTCTCAAAATTGTTTTAGCCATTTTATTGTCATTATAGAGTCGTACTGAAATGCGAAGGCTTAGGTCTCAAGAGATGAAGGGCTGCTCTGTGAGATATCATTGTGCGGCTGGCGGGCTTGGCTTAGAGGCTTGAATTCTCCGTGCCGGAAAGGTCACGCAGCCTTTCTTGGTTTAAGGACAGACCCCAGTGCTGCATCGCACACTTGCACAGAAGAGTTCCCGTCCTGTACTTTTTCTGCTCCTCCTTTGATAAAGTTGGGTTGATTTAGCTGGAGGAGGGGTGATAGGATTAGCTGACATTAATTAAGAGCATCCTGTTGTTTCTTCAGAGTTTTTTTCCAGGCATTGGAAAACATCTGCTTCCCAGTGCTGTATTCTCCATGGGGTAACAAGGACCCTTTTGACACACTCAGAGCTACAGTCACCGGACTGTTTAACAGATCCTGCCCATCTGGCCCCACAGTTTTATTTCAGTCAGTGCAAGAATTACGACAGCATATGCAGGATTCTTGCAACAATCCTGCATTTCCTGGCGGGTGATGCTCCTGGAGAGGAACAGATGATTTGTGACATCTCTGCTGCTTGCATATGGTATAACTAGAGATAATAAACAAGAACAGGGCAAGAAATCAATTTAAGAAACATAGATGAGGGAGAAATGAGATGGAAAACCACCCAGAGACATGAGTGAGATGAAAAGTTTGCAACGGAGAGGTTCTTGCTGCAACAGTGGCAACAAAAGTCGGGTGGGTGTTCAGAGGTGAGGATTGTACCAGCCTCCTTGAGAGAAGGACCGAGTTGAAAGGATGAGAAGCTGGAATAATGTTGACATTTCCCAAGGGACATACCTGAATTTAGAGATGGTCAACACCCAGGGATCAGTATGGGGACTGATAATGTTCAATAGTGACATGGATGGTGGGTGAGATGAGCCTGTGCAGCAGTACACGCCGGGCACTGATGACTGACTCCCAGTGAGAAGGACTTGGGGGTTGTGGTGGATATCATCTGGAAAATGATCCCAAAGTGTGTTGGTGTTCCCAATAGAGTGAACCACATACTGTGCTACATTATGAGGAACAGAGCAGTCCAGTCAGGGGAGGTTATTAACCCCCTCCACCTGGGGCTGGTGGGGCTGCACCTGGAATAGGGTGTCCTATTTCTGGTCCCCCTATCAGAAAAATGCTGAGGAACTGAAGAGGGTTTCCCTGGAAGACTACCAGGATGTTTTGGGACCTAGAGCAGATGTCTTGGGATCTGTGAGGAGAGGTTGAGGAAACTGGGTTATTTTTGTTCAGCAGAGAGAAGGCTAAGGGGCAATTTAATAGCAGCCTGCAACTACCTGAAGCGCAGTTTCAAAGGCGATAGAGCCAAACTCTTCTTAGTAGGGGCAGATGGTAAAAGAAGGGGTAAAAGAGAAGAGGTTTTGGCTTAGAAAGGTCGGACTGAATGTTAGCAAAAACTCCCTCAAGTAGGTGGTGCAGCATTGGCACAGGTAACCTAGAGAGGTTGGGGCCTCTCCATCCTTGGAGGTTTTCAAAACTCTGCTAGCCAAAGCCATGGCTGACCTGGTCTTGGTTGATACCAGACCTGCTTTGAGTGTGAGATTTGAGAAGAGGCCTCCAGACGTCCTTTCCAACCAACATTTCTGTGATGCTCAGCTGTTCAGTTGCAAGGAAAGCTGAAGTTGCAATATCATGATTGCGCATCTTTTCCCACCCAGTTCTCAACACTGGCATACAACTGCTCTTCTTTTGATAAATATTCAAGAACAGAGTGACTTCTCAGGTAGAGGCAGCTAGGGCTGCTTGTACAGCTGATTTGTATCAGCAGACCAGTAGAAGGGGACCACTGCAAAGCCCCAGACCAACACCAAAGCATTTATTGGGCCAAGAAATGCAGTGAGATGTGCGTTTCATACAAAAGGCACCCGGGCTGCCTTCTGGCTATTGCATATACATTAAGCGTGACCTTGAGAGTCCTGGGCAGTTAGTAATGCAGCTCTGAGCTGAGCAGTGTCTGGGCACCCCCAGCTGCTGCCCCACTTTGGGTAGTGTTCATTTACCAGCCGGAGGAATTGCAGCGGGACTTGGTTTGTATCAGCTATCTGTCACTATAGCAACTCTTCACTTAACCAGCCCCTCCACTAAAAATAGATCACCTTGATCTCAAGGAAAGAAAACCTAAGGAAATCAAAAGGGGCAGTGACAGCAGAAGCTGTAGAGTCAGCTATTCACTGAAGGCTGGAGCATTTGAAGCCTCTTCTAAGTAATCCATCACGTAAAACAAATATTTGAGGGGAATCTGTTTAATGCAGAAACCCCACGGTGTCAGCGGGTTTAAAGCTTTAGTAAAGGGCCTGCATTACTTTTTAGCAGAGGGATGTGTTTGCAGTTATCACCCAGCACACAGGGGATGCTGAAAACCATGTGGGATGTTGCTTAGATTGGTTAAGACGTGTAAGGCATCTTATCTTTGGGTAAGCAGATCTGTCATTAGACCTGATAGACCTCTATGCTCTTGTATGTAAGTTATCAAAATCTCTACTCATTAATGAAATTGTTACTGGTATCTGCAGAAATCTGTGAGGTACCCAAACCTGAAAAAAGCTGAATGCTGTTAGCAAAGCCACCACTATCTTATGTTGAAGTTAATGGGAGCTGAGTGTTTTGGCACCTGATAGGGACAGGGAAGTTTGTAAGGGAAGTGCAAATGATACTTGATCTTATTTTTCCTCCAAACCCAGCTAGTGCTTACATCTGAAGGGAACAGAATAAATCCTTGTGAAGATAGGGCAGTAGGTGTGAAGGCAAAATAGCAACAAGATGAAAAGCTTGTTAAAGAGCTACAGAATGAACTGAAAATGCCTTTGATGGGGAAGGAAACGAATTTGCATGAAGATAGCTTATATATCACAGGCAGTGTGTATGATGCTCAGGAAAGGGTTAAATTAGCTTCCAGAGATGGCTGGAATTAGCATCAAGTTTCCAGCATCATCAGTCAGCAAGAGTTTGCTCTTGATAAAAGGCCAGATTATTTTAATGACCTTTTTGGGCTGACAATTTGCAGACATAGCTAATACTGAAATGTGTAGGCACTTAACTGCCCCTGCCCTGTATATTCTAGTTCTTGTTTTTATTTAGTATTATGAATTGTATTTTTTACTTTAGTACATCTTCCTAGAACTAAGATAAACAGCTTTCAATGGTGACATGCACTGTGGAGAGGGGGAGCAGTGAGTGACAGTGCTGACCTCCAACTCCCACCATTCTTTTCAAGCTTAAAGCATATTATTACAAGGAAAAAAAGTAAAATTAGCTCATATTACATACTTTTACTTCACTTGAGATCCACTGCTTTTATGCCATCCGGGGATCTGACCTCTTCACTCGGTGCTCTTTTTAATCAGCTTTGGAGCCACGAAGAAGCTGCACTGCAAAGTAATTAGAAATCCTGAGTGCATTCCCAAACAGGAGGCATGGAGATGTGAAAATAGAAACGTAGGTTTTTTTAAACTGAAAAAAAAAAATCATTCATTGAAAAGGTCCAGTGATGCAAAGCCCATAAGCCTACCCCAGGCATGAACCTGGCCCGCTTCCACTGTTCTTTGGCGAGTGAGAGCTTCATCAACGTGCATGTTTGGGTAAGTGTCTCTAATACACAGCCATTAATGAGAAGGAGATAAGAGCAAATGAACCTTGGTCACTGTATGTGCTCATTCAAAGACTTGTGCGTTCATAGTCTGCCGAATCTCCTGGAGATGTTAGTTGCTGTTACTGGAGGTGATAGCACTATATACACCAAAAGGCAAAAATTCCTGCAAATTGCAGGAGTTGTTGCCAGAAAATATCCTTTTACACCCAGCTTCAGCCTGGCAGCAGATTTGGCACAGATACAAAATTTGCTGTAGGAATGAGCAGGGTTCCCGGTACCGGTATTCTCCCCATACAATATTTTCATGACGGTAAACTGGTTTTTACCTCAGTTAGCTGGCAAGGTGGTTAGAAGTGCTTCTTCTGTTTCTACAGTTGCTTCCACTGAGCTGCTGTAAAAATCTCCTCCTTACCCCAGAGCAGGTGACAACTTTCTATTGCTGTCAGATTTGGGTTTATTTTATTCCTTCCTGAAAGGATACCAGAGTTTTCTTTTCTATCAGCCAGGTCCTTCTTTAAAAGTTTATGGACATCCTTCCTGGCAGCAGTAATAGGAAAACTAGAACTTGAAAAAAAAACAAAACTTGAACTTAAAACTGAGGGGTTGTAAAACAAGGCTCTTTTTGTAAATCATTACAGATTTTTCCCCAAATAAACACCAGTCTGATACAGAGTACAAGCAAAGCAGCAAGTTCCCTACAAGAAATCCCAACAGCATAAACTAACCTTGAGATGTAGGAGACTAATACAGAAAAACTGTAATACTGAGATTTACAAAACTAATCCTGACTGAGGAGACTCATAGAGAAATTATTATGTTATGGGAGTGAGCCACCAGCTGAAATGAAAGCCTACTGCAGAAAACATGGGTGAGCAGCAGTCTTCAAAATTTAATTACAAAACTGTCTGGGAGATTGAGAGATGCCGCTTCTGTTGGGAGAGAGCTGGTGGCTGGTCAGGCCCTGGAGTGATACGCTTGGTGCCTGCTGTCAGCTGAAAATTAGAACTATGAGGCTACATACATGGAGGAAAAGTCAGCTTAAAGTAGGAAAGAATTAGACTGAAGAAATCATAATAGCAGAGGGTGCAGGGATGGGGAATAGCATGAGTCTCCTTGCAGCAGAACAGCTGCCAAGGCAGCTTCACGGCACTGCCTCAACCCTGGGAGGCCACATAGGCATGAGCATGCCTCTGCTGCAGTCCCTGCTGTGCAAAATAACCCTACAGAAGCCAACTTTAAATTAACTAATAGCTAACTTAAAGGACAATAGTAGCTTCCTAACTGCACTATAATGGAGTTCTTAATTTACCTTGCTTACCAGGCGAGTTTTGCAGCTGTGCTGACATAGCTTATCCAAGTGTTGTGTTTTAAAGGTGACTTGGATACACCTTCTCTACTTTGCAGGCAGTGCAATTCCAGCTTGCTTTTTCCTCCCCACCTTCTTTCCTGATAGGACTCAGGAATCCACCGGGTTTGATCCTGTCACTGGTGTTGCAACATCTCGTAACCATAAACAGGCCACGTAGGTTTGGACTTGACTCTTCACGCTTCTGAAAACAGCAGCCTGAGCCCTCCTGTTCTAGATTCCAAAATCAACACCAAAAGGAGGATTTGACCTCAAAAGGCATTAAATACTAAGTGACAGCTGGTCCTTCTGAAAATCAAACTTAATGCCTGACGTCTTTACATCTTGTTCTAAGGCCTCGTCACAGACACTTGACTATTTGGACTTGAGCACCAGCACATAGTGACACACTTAGGTGGCTGAGAGGTTTTTGTTAATGACATGGGTAACTCATTGTCATTGTATTATTTGCTCAGTTGTAGATCTTGGAGTATCTTTAAAAGATGGCCACCATTAGTATAATTTTACAAATGGTAAAGTTTAGGATACAGAAAATTAAGTGTTTTATCATAATCATAGTGTGGATGGCACTAGAATAAAGGCACCTTCTGCTCAGGTGCAAGTTTACATTACTATTTTTACTGCTTTGAAATTCTGTTTCAGATAGAACTCAAGAAGAAATGTACCAGGTCAGGCCAATTATCGGTCCAGATCAGTCCCTTTTTGTGCCAATTGCCAGTAACACAGGTACAGGGAGGAGGATAAGAACAAGGCAAGAATGTGAGGATGTTTCCCATTACACTCTCCCAGCCTCCAACACCTTGTGACTCAGTCCTGAGCTAAAGCTGGTGTTTGGTAGACCTTGACTAGTTTTAATTCCATGATCTTGTGTAATTGCATTTCAAAATGAAACTTCCAGCACCTACAACAGCACCTGTTCTGCTGTTTAAGAACATAAGATATCAGAAGTATTTCCTTGTATTTGTTCTGAGCCTCTCCCCTGCTACTTTCATCTGATGCTCCCTTCCCTGTTTGCCATCTCCATCCCACGCCGGATTTTACAGACCTCTGTCATATCCTTTCCCTGCAGTCATCTTTTCCTAAACTGAAGAGTTACTCTGTACCTTTAATCAACTTTATCAGCGTTTTCTGCATCTTTACTAGTTTTATCGAGTCCTCTTTGAAGTTAGTCAGTAGAAACCTGTGGTCATCTATTGCAGTGTATAGCCTGGACTCAGTCTGCACCTCTGTGTTATGAAGCTGCCCTTCAGCACAGCCCGTAAGTGAGCAGTTAGACAGGACAAGGCCACCACTGGTGCCACCCTGGGGCCTTACTCCAAGAGAAGGCTACTTATATTCTGCAACCCATCCACTCACATATGTAGACTGTCCACTCATAGCCAGACTGCTCTGCGTGTAACCAGAAGACTTCTCTTGGCCGCCCAAGTGGCTGCTTAGCTGAAAAGAAGTGTGCTTGGCCTTTGTGGTGGTTTTCTCCCATACTGATTACAAGGAATGGCTACATTGGCAAGGTGGAACATGTATATAAGGTGAAAAGCATTTCTTGGCCCACTGATAGGATTAGAAAGGGAGCTTTGCAAGAGCTGTAATAAGGATAGTCAAGAATACTTCACTATCTAACAGATGGGAAAATGATAAACCTGAAAAATACTATGATGTTGTTTATCTATCTGGAAGATTTAACTCAATAGCTGGATTTTTTTTTTTTTTTTGCTTAGAAAGGGCAGAGATCAAACTACGAAGACAAATTCAACTATGTACATGAGAGCCTATAGTAAAATAATTCTCTGAAAAGTGGAGTTGTATATTTATTATTTCCTTGGCTTGTGTCTGACTATCTAATCAGTCTTTGTACATGTCAGCAGCACATCCATAATAAGAAAGTGCTGTGTGGATTGTGTGAACTGGAATTAGAGATGCGATAATCAGCCAAACCGTTGGAGACAATGTAAAGGCTGCATGGCATTTGCATTCCTCTAGCTGAGGAAAAAATCCTTATATGTGCAAATGAGATGTTGGGTTGTTTTTTTTTTTCCGTTCTGATATGTTATAACCGTGGGCAAATTGCTCTCGGAGCAGTGCTTCTCTGACAGCATGCCAGTTCACACTGGGGTGCCTCCACACTTGGTTAGACCTGTTCCAGTATGGTGGTGACAGCTATACTGTATCATTTAGTATGCGAGGTGATGTGGCAGATAGATGCATATAGATGCATATATGCCACGGGGAAAATCACTGATATATAGGTAGGCTCCCATAGTCCCCAGCAACAACAAAGGACAGTTTTATGATGAAGAGATGACAATTGGGATAGAAAACCTATTTTCCCACCTGTACAATTCTGATAATACTGATCCATCTCATCAAGATGTTGTGAAAGTAAGTAATAACTACAAAGGGAGCCTCACTTTGTGATCCTTATACTGCCTCAATGTTCTAAATTGTTATTGATTCCTTAAGTAAGCAATCTGCCTGTCGCCCGGTTGTTCTTCTGGCCAGCCTCAGGGTTTTCTGTCTAAATCCTTCTTGACTCTTATCTTCCCATATTCTGATTAGCATCACAGTTATCAAGGTATAAGGAGAGACTGAAAGCAAAGGCTGATGTTGCAGAGGGAAGGTGTGAAGTGCTGAGCAGATAAAAGCAAGGTTAGAACTGATGAGTCGGACAAGTTCAGCAAAGTCTGCTCCTAAATTTAATCACAGCCCTGTATGGCTACCGTGCCTCCCCTGCCTGGAGGAGGAGAAGGGCATGGGTAAGCCACTCCTGTGTTGCAGTTTGGTCCCTGTGTTCAGCCCCTGCCCATACTCAGTGTCCCTCCTTGCTGTGGCCAGAAAATGAGGTAGAAATAGGTGAGACTTGAAATGTAGAGCTTGTTCACTTCAAAGGTTTTTGTGACAAGAGCTGGCCTGACATACACCCTAGGGCAGACATAACTAATCAAAACTATTCTTTAATGTATATAGTTTTAAGCTGTTCCTGGAAAATAATTATCCATATTTGTAAAATTATTTTTTTGGGAGCATTCTCCTCCCAAAAGCTGCTAATCAGCTAAATTGAGCTGGCAGAAGTTCTGCCTGTTTTAATGTTTCAGATAACTATAAGTTAGATTAAGTGCCACCTCACCTGCAACAGAGCAGACCTCTTGTCCCACGTTGAGTTACACAACCCAACACGTAGACCCTCCTGCCATGAAAAGCTGGGTGTTTAAGTTGTCAGGACTACAACCTGAGAGAGGGAGATAGATAGAAAAAAATCCTAAATGCAGGTCTAAAGGCATATGGGACAGGTCTGTATCCCTTTTTGCACTTGTAAAATTCAGGCTCATTATCGCAGACCAAAGCTACTCACTGCTTAGACCATACTAAATGCTGTGTTTAAATGGCAGGTGCCAGAGCGCATCCCAGCTCAACTGCCATCTTGAAGAATCAGAAGGGAGATTCAGCGCCTGCAATTTAGGAGGCAGTCTGAAGAGCACATAGTTAAGACACAAGAACACACTGTTCCCCAATGGATTGGAAACAGGAACTCACATGGAAGTCTTGGATTTATTCCATTATCTAGTGGCAAAACGAACGATTCAGGACAGGAAGAGGCAGGGGAAGCTGATTATGTTCTTTGCAATAATATTCTTTATCAAAGGCACTGAGGAGATGTCTTCTTGTTAAACCTTAGCCTCAAGTTGCACCAGGAGAGGTTTAGATCCGATATTAGGAAAAATTTCTTCACCAAAAGTGTTATCAAACATTGGAACAGGCTGCCCAGGGAAGTGGTGGAATCACCATCCCTGGAGGTATTTAAAAGACATGTAGACGTGGTGCTGAGGGACATGGTTTAGTGGTGGTTTTGGCAGTGTTAGGTTGTTGGTTGGACTCCGTGATCTTAAAGGTGCCTTCTAACCTAGATGATTCTGTGATTCTAAACAGAAATATGAGAAATAAATGTAGTAATACACTGAAAAGTATCAAGTCTCTGTTCTGTGTTGGTTACTCAGGCATTGTGAAGGATGTAAGAACAAAATAGCTGATCGTATTCAAATGCAATATTTTGCATTTGATGAAGCAGACTGATTGCCTCCTTGCCCTCAGTTTCCTAGACCTCTTTTGAACCTTAAGAAAACACTTGACAAAAGAAATCTGACTGATGCAATTTTAAAACCCCTTATGAAAGGCCGTTCAGGAAAATGAGTTGTTACAAGAAGAGGAATTATTGTAGCAGATGAAAATCGGAATTGTCTTCGCTGCACTGGTAGCTTGAGTTTCACCCCAGCTGACTCTCTCTCACCCACAGGAGTTTCTAACTTAGATTAAGAGATGCTTTAAAGCTGAGCTGCTTTGCTCAGCGGGGAGTGGGGGTTGTCGCTGACATTCAAACTGGAGCAGGGAGGGTGCAGCTGAATCACAGGGGTGCTGCTGCTGCTGCTGCTGCTGCTGGAGGCAGTAGGGATTTTTTTTTTTTTTTTTTGCTCTTGTTCACAGGGAAGAAATCAAATATAGTAAATCCTGGCTAACAGTGGCATTGAAGACAGCCTCTACGAGAAAGGGCAAGGAGCACAAATAGTCCATTTTCAATAGGGTAAGATGGTAACAAAGGGGTGTTATGGGGGACTGTAGCAGGACTGGTGTTAGTAATAGGAGAGGTTGAAAAATTGGATCTACACATAAAATTTATATTGTTACTTACCCAAAACAAATTTTGCTGAAATACTTCAATTGGGAGGTTTTATTGTAGTAATTCTAAAGAGTCTTTATGAAACATTTTCTCTATCTGCCATAACGTACCATGGTCTGGGATAGCTATAGCATGTTCAGTCTTCATTCCACCTTTTTACAGAAGATGAGCCTGAGCCACAGAGAGATGAAGGAACTCAGCCAGGATGGATTCAGTATCAAAAGCAGAACTGAAATTTTAAATTTGCTATTTCAAATTGCACTTCTCTGCTCAGATGAAGGGTACATTTGTACTGGCTGGCTCACCTTCGACAGTGTAGTTTATGTGGAACAAATGCTCCTATTTAAATTACCATTGCTGATCTCCCACTTTTTCATGTGTATGTTTGCATCGTATAACTCATTTGCCCTAGTGGTTGCTTGAGAAGACTTTTGAGGGTAGGCCAGACAAACTGTATCTCCTATTTGGGTTACAAAGCAAGTAACCCAGGGGCTGATTTGCTCTAGGTGCCTTCAACATCAGTGTCAGTTTTCTGTCTGTGTATCCAAAGACAGTGTTTTGTGCTTAGTTGTCTTTACCCATGTAACTACCTTCAGGTCTCCCATCAGGATGTGTTTCACATGGGCAGGTGCATTTGCAGAGGTCTTTGCTCCTTTTTCCAGTTGCAATAGTTTTCTGAAGGGTAGAGGGACAAACACCGACTTTCTGCTGAACAGTGATGTAGTTACCAGTGGTAATATTTTGATAATTAGAAGGTTACTTTTTTTATTTACCAAATCTTTAATAACTATGTGCTTTTGTAAATAATTTTTTTAGCTTTACGCATTTGTGGAAAGGACATTATTTCAAATAATGACTAACTATAGCATTAAATGGAGAGTTCGTTTACTTTGTTCAGATTATTTTTATCTCCCAACAACACTGTATGGGTTCAGATATTTTGTAAAACATCTTATGCTCTGACTCATTTGGTCCTGTTAACCAGAGTGGGATTATGTTCACGTGGTTGGTCTGGTCCCAAGTGCTTAGCACCCTGAATGAGCATGGAAACATATACATCCAGCTGTCCTATACCTCCAGCAAATTCATTGGGGGCATCCAGAGTTGAATTTAGATGAAGCTTTTCATTTCTGTGCAGATCTTTTCTGGAAATGTTGAACACGTTAGGAATTTGTGCAAGCCCAAGGCTGTTTCTACCTCTCTCTGCATATTCATAAACCAGTGATCTGGCATGGCCATACCTGGTATGTGTGTGTATGCGCATATCCTCGTACATGCACTGCATCTTCTGTGCACAGATAGTTACGCATATGGGAACTTCTCATCATTGATCAGCAGCTGAGAAAATGATGACTATTTCTGTCCATGCTGCTTTTTAGAAGATAGACGTGAACACATTAGAGGAATGAGATGGAACAGACTTGCACGGTAATAGTTCGTGTATAAAATATTTCGCATGTGAAGGGTCAGCCCCTTGCCTCCATAAATGCAAACCCATTACGCATTCACATCCAGTGGATTCACATTTGGATCCCTTATTGTTAGGCTCTTTTTCTCAATTGTCTCTTGAGACCTTCATCCAGGTTATTCAGAGTAGAGAGTGTTTATAATTTTGAAACGACTGAAACATCTGGATCTTCTAGATGCACACCCAAGTGCTTTGCCATGTGTTGTGCTCTTGGTTGTATGGGTCTTTCCACAATCTGTTACTGAAAAGGGCTCATTTTTAGTGCTAACACCTTATCCTTGCTCCGCTCTGAGGAGTGCAGCGGGAAAGACTGGAGAGCCAGATGTCTTCCCAGGCCAAGCAGCCTAATAACTACAGTCCCATGTGCAGCTTCTGTAGGGGATCTGAAATCTTGGAGAAGTTGCTGGGGACACTCTGTCCGCTACACAGCTTCCGGTGTCTCACAACACCTTCCTCCAGTTGTCCTGTGAGGACACAGGGAAGAGGACCTGGCAGCCCCCCCTTTGGCCAGGCAGGATTTCAACCGGCTCTCCTTGTTGCTGTTAAAACCTCATCAATAGTAGGTATGAAAATTCCATCTTTTTTTTGCTTATATCTGCTTCAGGAGGCGATTTTGAGCAGCAGAGTGGAAGCACTGCAATTAGGATCTGGAAGAAAGATAAAGTAAAAAAATAATGAGGCCTCCCTTGAAACAAGAGCACATCACTGACTCCAAGATGAGCTCACACCTCTTTCATCCCCGTAAAGGCCACCCCTCCTTCAACAGTCACTGCTGCTGTCTCACAGAACATGTATCTAGGACAGAAAGCATTAGCAGAAAGCCCATCTACCCCTTGTGATTCCATTGCAGTCACCCGTCTTTCACAGATGGGTGCAGTGATTTTGCATATTTCACAATTAAAGGGACAACTTGGAGTCTAGATACTCGGGACAGAAAAGATGTCCCTGGTTCTGTAATGATTTCAAATCTTCCAGGTGATTTGGGGGGAGGGGCTGTCCCACTTTAAAGCTCTTTCTCTTTCTGAGTCCACACAAGCAAAGGGGGAACCCAGCAGGATTATACTTAGGAAATGGGAAGAAATCCCAGAATAAGTAAACTGAGAAAGCCTATTTCTCTCTACTAGCTTCTGGTTGCGTCAGAAGGGAGAGGGGTGAGTAAGAAAAATTCAGGCAGAATGGGATTTTTGTGGGTGCTGTATCCCCTTAAATGTGAGATTAGATTTTGTGTTTGAGAAAACCAAATAGACACATAGAATAATCATTAATTTTACAATGATGGCAGATATTGCTGAATACACAGAGAGGAAACCAGCACAATTTTAATTCGCTTAACTGGTCCACTGGGAGGAAATCTGATGGACAGTATGAGTGTGTCTGTCTCTGGCACAGTGTGATTACATACCGCCACCTTGCAGGTGTACAGAGCAGGCTTTGATTTAGTTAAAGCAGGTAACCCTGTGGCAGGGAGCTTTCAGCCAGCCACCTGCATAAATACCCGAAGGTGTTGGCAGGCTTGGTGGCTGTACGGTTGCAGTTTCACGGCTCTTGGTTGTGGTACAGACATGCTCTTTATTGCAGTCAGTATGTTGTTTGCCCAGATTTTTTTCTATTCTGAGGTTTAAAAGGATGCTCAAGAAAGTACACTGCTGAACTTCAGATGACTTGGATTGCCATGTATCAGGTTGGGGTGTTAATGCATATAATGCTTAGAAGGAGAGAGAGAGGAAATGAAGATTTTTAGATTTTGTTCCTTGATCAGAGCTTGCTGAGTGATCTTGGAAAAATCAGATAAAAACATCCCCTTTCAGGTGCTGGCAGTTCACTTCCTAAAGCCCTGCGGAGATGCCAGAACAATTTTCAGTGGTACAGGGTGTCCTCAGTGACCTGTGAATCCAGTGGGTGCTCAGTGCCTTAGCTAAGGCACTGGGGCAAATATTTAAATTAATCCTATGGATTTGGGCGTAAGGTCCAAGTTTACAATTCTTCCCTTAACCTCCCCGTTTACCCAGCTGGCAAAACCCTTGGAAGTCAGAGCTCCTTACTGCAAGGCCGTGTTTGGTAAGAGCACTACATCTGGAGGGAGGGTCTCATTTTGCAAGAATCTCACTATTTTCACCATTACCACCAATCTTCCCTAATTTAATCTATCTAAACTATTACCATTCGATACACATTAATATAGGATGATGATTTGAAGATTCATTGATCTGAGATGAATATGAAATACTGGTCGAAAAGCAGCTGGTATTTGCTCTCCCATGTAAATCTTTGCTGCATCCCCTGTGAGTCACAGATCATCCTCCAGTTCTGGGAATGAGTCTGGAAATGCAGTGTTCTCTGTCGTAGGTATTTCCTTAGGTGGGGGCAGCTGTGCTGAAGCTTATGGACTTTATTTTACCAATGCAGTCACTGAGGGAGAGGCAGGGCACACAGCCTAGAGTCCAAAAGTCAAAGTTGTGCTGATGCTTCCAGAAGGGAGGTGTTGGTAGCACAAGTACTAATGCAATGTGTCACCAAACAAGAAAAAAACCCAAACCAAAACAAAATAAGAACAGGTTTCTCTCCTAGAAAACAGGTTTCTGAGAGTTTTCTGAAAATGAGGAGGAAATGTAAGGCTCCTGGAACTGGAAAGAAAGGAGCAGAGACTTTGAAAGTTCGGGGTTTTTTTTACTTTCTGTTTCCTTGTATTTCACTCTGATGATTTAATGGGCTGTGGAAGGTACATGGGTGAGTTCTCACCATCTAATCCACCTATAAAGATCTTAACTGGTCCTGTCAGTGCTTATTAGCTGACGTACAGGTTCCTCCATTTCAGCCTTTCATCTCCAGATAGAAGAGGTTTCCAGGCGGGGCCTCTGGGTTGGTTTCCTGTCCTGCCTCCTTCAAAATGCGCTGAACATTCCTCTTCCAAAAGCAGAGGAACTATCTGGGTCTGGAGACAATGTGGATCAAGCTCATATGATGCTAGAGCACTGGTGGGAACCTGAAACACAGGAGCTATGGATCACAAACTTGTAGGCTTTCAAGCTCCTATGGTTTTATTTGATATATAAAATATATGCAGTTACTCTTTCCTGTTTTCATATGATTTAAACCCAAATAATATGCCAGATTAGGTAATCTTAGAAGTGTTTAAGAAATGGTGCTTTAACTGGTAACACACAGCAGTCTAAAGCAATGTGGCTGTATACGTAACTGGTGACAGACCAGGTCTACACCATCTAGTGATACGACCCATTGTGCTTTTCAATGAGTTGTTCTGCATCTGTTTATTATTAATGCTGTAAGGAAATGTAGGTTTTCATTGTATTAAAAATTAAAGCAGAATTTCTGGGCTTGGCTTTTCAAACACTGTAAATGCTTCCTCATGTGAATAACTCACTGAGGGACTATTCGTAGCAATAGCTGCTTCTATCAGCTCTAAGGATTTCTGTTTTATTTTGCATAAACCTTGCCACACAGACAGGACAGGGAGCAAAGCGTCTGTCCTACTGACATTACAGAATTTAACTTTTTATATGGGATAATATTGAAATACGGGTGTGGGGGCAGATAAGCCCAGAGGTGGCAACTGGCAGAGGGACTTCAGGGCAGAAATGTACGGCTATTTCTTATTTACCAGAATAACATTTGCCTGGGATTGCTGTTACACCTTTTTCCCCACAGAAGATGTAACAGGAGCGGAATTTACTTCGCTGCTTGCAGAGCATCAAACTGTACTTTTCCTCCTACATTTGTTCTGTTTAAAACCAGCAGAATTACTTTAACCTTCTTTATTTTCAACCCTTGTTAAAAACACAGGGTTTGTCAGGCAGGCAGGCTGGGTTTCAGCAGTTTGTATGACTAAATATTAAATTCGTGATACTGTTTGGAGTATTCAAGCCTGGCAGTTATCTGTAGATGTCTGACAAATACTAGCTTGTCTTCAACTGCTCTCACAAGCAGCTTTGCTTGATTCCCATGCGTGTTTTTTTGGCAGCCACTTAGATCTAAGAATACATTCTCAGTCTCTGTCCAGATCCCCATAACTAGTAAACCAGGCTTGCACCCAGGCTATCCGGAGAGAGCAAAGGGGAGAATCTCCTCTGTGGGCTGTGGAGCAGCAGCAGCAGCAGAGATGATCCAGGGCCGTGGTGAGTGTTTCGGTGGCTGTGGTTGACTTCTCCCCTTCGTGAGTGCATCTGTAGCCCACCAGCATGGATCTAGGGCAACCCTAAAGTTGATGGAAGGAAAAAAAGATTTGCCAAGGCAAAGCTGCTCCCCATCCCAGTACCACGAGCAGCCAAAGACCTTACTGGGGAAGGGGAGGGTCTGAACCCATCCCCATGGCCCTCAGCCGTGCTTTGGATGGTTTAGCCCATCTCTGCCTCTGTCCTCGCTGCTGCGGAGGGCAGAGATGTCCCTTGCAGAGCCATTCTGTGGCCTGCCCTCCCCCAACCGCGTTTGCCTGGCTTTATGGAAACCTTTCACGTCTGTGTCCGGTGGGTTTGACCATGGCAAGAATGTATGTGCTAAATTCTCAGCGTAGAGCAAGAAGTGTAAAAACCCAAGGTTTAACCTCAGGGTGCTTCACCTGGGTTTGCCCAAAGCCCAGGTGTCTCCTTGCTATTGAATGGAATATTTGTCCCACTATAGCAAAGCTGCCAAGCCACGTCGCCTGGCAATCGGGCACGCACACGGGTTATTCTTTGACGTATTTAGAGAGGCACACCTACCATGCATCATCTTTGCCCACATTTAAAATAATCTTGATTTAAAAAAGACAGATTACAACATTCACTTTGCAGTCTGAGGCTGCAGGAGTGATTTCAATTAGTTAAATGGCATCGGGACAAGTTTGGGAATTGTGCGAGCGTGTAAAATCAAATATAAGGGAATCACAGAAAGGCATCTCAATGTGGCTGTGAATTGAGTGAGACGCCTTCACAGCCCCATTCTGTTATGCATTTGGTGGTCAGGATTTACAGCAGTGCCATTATATGTAGCGGCAATCAATTAGATAAATATTGTACAAATTTAAAAGTATTTCCATTGTTTATAGGATTCCTCTTGATGACTTCTCTAACGCACGCAAATATTCTTTGTACTGGCTGGGGGGACTGTGATTGTGTCTTCTCGTTCCCCACATTATTGGTGTATGAATTCTTCTATTTCCACTGGTGATTTTTTTTTTTTTTAATATCATAGGCATTAAATCTGCCTTTCTACTTCAGTTTCTTTAATACACCTTATAGGACATCAGAGAGGATGGCTTTTTTTTCTTCTTTTTCTTGGACATGGCTTTATACTAAAGTCCCCAGTAACTCTTCTAAGACGCAGTGTAGCTTTACTCATCGGAAATCTGAAAGGTGTCCAGTCTGGGTTTTTAGATGTAATGGTTGCAAATCTGGGCTCTAAAAACACAGGTTATGACTTTTTTTCCCGAATTTGCTAATGTCCATGTGTACACATGTACAAATATACACAGGTACAGGCAGCTGGAAGTTTGCCTGGAAGTCTAGTAATTAATCAAATGTCTCAGCCAAATGAAAATACTCTCACTGTCCATAACCTAGGTAATAACACACATTGCTGTAGAAACCTAGTACGTGCATGGAAAGGACCAGCTATACTTAAGGAGGGGAAAAAAACCCCAACCCTGAATAAGTATTTTAAGTTATTTTGAATTTTAAAATATTGGGGAGAAGTGGCAAAGACTGTGCAAGTCAGATATGAATAGCTTGCTTCAGTAGTTACTCTGATGCAGGCACTGCATGAGCAGATGCATAGAATGAGTTGCTAACATATTTGGAGTCTAGGTAAGGTTCAAGGGAAGTCTCCCTATTGATTTTTATTGGGAACTAGATCAAGGCCTTTGCCTGTGAATGAAATGAGAGGAGGAATCAATCACAAACCCCTCTCCTAAAGCACAGCTTCACTTATGCACAACAATGATTAAACATATTAGCCTATTGCCACTTGTTCCATCAATTTTGAAGACACGGAACACATATTTCAGTGTTGCTAAGATGATGTAATAGTCTGATTTACTTTCCCCAATATTTTTTTGTGTAAAATTCAAGAGGCTTCATATACATTTGTAGCATCCCATAGCAAGTCATAAATCACCACTGTGTGGTAGGTGAGAGATGTCCCTAGCATTACCAGAAAGGGAAGTGGAATCAGAGGAATCAGCTTATTTGTTTGAGGAGCTGGTATCCTCTTTAATTCTTCTTTTTATCATGTATACCATTATTTCAATTAAACATTTACAGGTATTTGTGGTCAATGATTTTTGTGATCATAACTCATAAATACTTACTGGTTTTATGATCATATTATATATGATGTAAGTCTGATTCTTGCTTTGTAAATAAGTACAGAGCAGGAGTAAGTTGGGATACTTCTTTTTCATATGCATGTATAAATAAGAAAAGAAATCAAAAGCAGTTTATGAATCAGAATTGCCAAGTCTAAATTTATGGCAACTTATTGAACCCATAGTCTCTAATATCCCTGGCTTCTGGAATCATCTTACTTTATAAAAGATTTAATTTTCTTTCTTCAGAAAAAAGGAAAAGAAAAAAGATAAGCTTTTTTTTTTTTCCTTTCTTGGAATTTTATAGCCCCTTCTGGGTGCAGACGAATATCAGGAAGACTTAATGTCTCAAAAAAGAAAATGCAGAAAGGACATTTATAGGTTTAAATACCGTGACACTTTGAGGGTTTAGCTGGTGATTTTTGGTGGCATTTGGAACCAGTATTACTGATGAATACAATATGTAGATACAAATGTTGTGTTCATTACAGTAGGACCATATGCATTAAAATAGCTATGTAGTTACAATGTAATTTTGTTTGTTTAATCCTGGGACATATCAATGGAAAATCAAGCATCTAAACCAGAATTCAGCTTCATTATCATTACATTGCATTACATTGACTTCACATGCATAGCTTTAGGCATGGTACTTTGAAAATTTTGGCTCTTGTTCTTGGTTGTGCAACATTCAAGCAAGGCAGCTGAACTGCCTGTGATGCCAATAAATGAATGAGTTAAAATTGGATCAGCTTGTAAAACATCTACGTCTAATCCAGTGTTTTGGTCGCTCTGCTGTGGCCATATCAAGGCCACTTATAATAACACAGCTATTGAAATGCTGGGTTATATTTACATTCTAGAGGAGGAACGGTTTGTTGGTGTTGCTATACCGTACTCAAGAGTGTGAGATGCAGCGTTTGTGCCAGTGGATCTGAACATACCCTGAGCAAAACAAGGTATTTGGGAGCAAGGTCAGCCTGGCCACTCTGTGGTCTTGTCGTCTGCAGAAGCTAAAAGACTCAGAAACGATGGTCTTCCCTTCTGTATGTTGTAGATCCCCACAGCCTAAGAATCCGAGCCTAGATTAGTTGCATTGGCTTATTAATGTATAAATGACCCCCTGTGAATCCCAGAGGGAATTATTGGAGAAGTGTTGAACAAAGGCAGCAGCAGAGAAAACCCCATCCTCATCTTGAGCAGAATGGCTGGGGAGGTTTTTAGGCCTCCTCAGAAGAGGAGATGGACCCCAGCATCCTCAGCCAGAAACGTTAAGGTCTATATGAGAGGCAAGGCATAAAAATCCCCTGGGGGTAGGACTGGCGCAGGGGGACATGAAAATAGCTTACGTGCTTTATTTTTGAAATGTGTATGTTTTACAGATGCTAATGTAAGGAAGAAAGTTTCATGACATCTCAATAATATTCAGACCATCTGTTTCTGTCTGCAGTGCAGACCTGTGCACAGCAGCTTCGCGCTCATGTGGGAGAACTGGGAAGCCAGGCTGCCACTTGGAGTAAGGAGGAATCTAATGAGAATCTGTTTCATTATCCATGTGGGATGAAATTTATAGAAGATGGAAAGCAGATCAGATTTGAAAGCTCCCTAAAGTAAGAAAGATTATCGTTAGGGGGAAAAAAAAAAAACAACAAAGCCATGATTAGCCACATTACAGACTAGAGACATCCCATGTGCTACCATCACAAGAAGCATGTGCTTTTCCCATGAATTTCTGTGCTACATTCCATTTCACACGTTATCTGCAAGTTGGCCTCTTGTGAAGCCAAATATCTGAGCAGGAGTCATCTCCATGGTGTTAGAGGGGTCTGATTAGCAACCGAAGTGCAAACGGGAGCAGCTGAGTCAATGGCAGAGGCTGACCCCAGCAGCCTGCCAGGAAGGGGCAGCTTCGCATTCCAGCTCGGCGTGGTGGGAACTCAGCCAGCCCTGGCTGCCCAGGAAAAGTCATTAATTAATGCATGTCTCTGCCGAGGAATGGGGATGTGCTGACGGCATTGCTGGGGCCTCTCAGAAAAGGAAGGTAATGGACCACTCTGTGCTTCTGCCCCCTATTTGAAGAGCCGCTTTTAACCATTGGGAGCGTATAAATCACAGTTTAATAAACCGAGATGTGTAGGTTGTTATTTTGGTTGACATCCTATTGCAGGTAATGCCCTACATATTTGATGCAAATGATACAATGGGTCTGACTCCAAGAGCGAGTGTGTAGCTCAAGGGATAAATTACTTCGGTGTTCTCAGGAGAATGAGAGGTGCTGCTCTGATTAAGTCTAATGGAAGCTAATTTCTGTAGAGCCCCATGTACTGTCCTGCTGATGTCTTGCCTTTGTTGGGTTTTGCTTTACATTATTAATTAAGCGTACTGCTGCTTCCAAGCACTTGAGACCCCTTTGAAGTTGCAGTTTGATCAATGGATATGCAGCATGCTGCAGGTATAAACACCTTATTGCATTAAACTGACACTTTACATAGTTCTGTGGCCGGAGAACTTCCCTAGGAAGAACTTTTCAGTGCTGAATCATGACTCCATGTTGCTTTAGCAAAGCCTCCACCAGCAAATGTTGACTTTGGTCTTTAAAAATGCCTGTTGTTCTGGGCAAATGTATTACCACTTTTAAGTGATAAAACATGCATTGCCACGTGTTTTAAGGCAGTTGTATTGGCAAAAAACTTTCTCTCCACAGAATAAGAAAACTGCAGCCTGGAAAGGATAGTGGTTAATAATCTGCTGTGGAAGAGATCTATCGTGAGGTTTTGGGCTATTTTTTTTCTGCAAAGTGCAGTAGTTTGGGATGGCATAGCTGATCCGTGGTGATATTGCAGAGCTGAATGGATATATTTGTATTTCATGCCGATGGTCCTGGGATTTGCAGAGTTCTGGCTCCATGCTTTGAGCCATCTGACCTTCCCGTGCTTCGGCAAGGCCAGCTAGGTGATGCTACCCATTGCAGGGAGGGTGATGGTGAGAGCACGCTCTGCTCCTTCATCCTCTTCCCTGGAAAATCATGGGAGCAGAAGCACCATGAGTGCAGGGACGTTCCCACCAGGAGAGGAGAAGGAGGAGGTTTGTTAGTAGAGTCCTGTAATCCCTACAGGGATATAGGAGGACATAGCAAAGCCAGCATTTTCAGCACAAATCGGCCCTGTAATCTTCATGAGGAACGAAATCCCCCCAAGGACAGCACCTGGCTCCCAGCAAGGTCCCTGTCACTGCTACAGATGTCATCAAAGTCATTTGTTTTCTGGCAGTGCAATTGCATGATTATTTCCAAACTTAGTTCTGAAGTTGTGTCCTGTTCATCGGGTGCTAGAGGAGGGATCGACAGAGAGGGAGGAGCAGGAGGGGAAGAGAAAAACTGTGCAGAGTGCTGCTTTGGACAGTGGGAACAGTAAAGAAGAGCCTGCAAACAGCAGGAAAGGAGACCCTCAGCCTCCTCAGCATCATTACTCAGTAAAGAGGAAGGAAAGCCTTCTGGGGAGCCAGAGAAAGCCTTTGGCTAAAGATTTTAGATCTGCCTGAAAGGTGTCTGCGAGATCCCAGAGCTGCGTAAAGGAGGGATGAACACATGGATGGCTGTGAATATTGAGGCATTTCCCGCACCCTTTGCTTCATATGTATTGCTGGCAGATAGTCTCCTTGTGTTCAGCACACGTTTCTCCTGTCTTGGTTTAATTTAATTGAGGTAAATCCCTGGTGTCAGCCAAACCAAATGGCTCCAAGCACAAGAGAGGAAAGCCGACAGCTGCTTAGGGAAAGGGAGGAGAGGGATATTGAGGGAAAAGGCCGAGCCAGTTTTCCTTGATCACGTTGTGGCATGTGACCAGGAATCACAGGGTCCCCGGCTGCGTGTCCCCCCATCTACAGCAGCCGTCCACATGTCTGTCACACTCTGACACTGGATCTGCAGCAACTGTTACTTCAGCTGGCTGCTAGCATGTATTTATCATCAGTGGTGTTGAAAACAGAGTCAGAGCAAAACGCGATTAAAACTTCAGCTCTAGACACCAGCAAGAGAAAAATGGAAAAGGCTTTGTCAATGCAAATGAAGGCAATGTGATAGATACATTTTTAAGCACAGGTTTGGGATATTTTATTTTTGAATTTGATTGATTTCAGGTGATGGATCAAATGAATGAAAGAAAATGTAGTTAATAAAGTGTTGCGTTGTTCCTGCACAGATTTTTTTTCTACCCCTTTCTTGCACGCTGCCATAGTACGTAGGTGTGCAGTGGCTGGGAGCACCTTCACCACTGGTAGGACGCGGGACATGGGGAAGCAAGGTCATCGATTAGTGCTGTTGTGTCTCAGCAATGACAAAGTTACATAATTATGTGATCCTCTTTCTAATTGCATATTGCTGAGGGACTAGCACAGATTGTGCTTTGTTTACCTTGGCCATTTTAGTGGCTGAGTGCGCTCTGGTTGATATCATTTTTGTTTCTGTAGCACTCACCTCCTCCTGAGGCCAGCTGTGCCCGAGCCCCCTCTCCAGGTCTGATTATTTTCCTTCACACTAAATAGTTTTGATTCGCTGTCAGAGCCCTTGAATTTCATTGTGGCTTTGTTTACTGCGATGAAGCAATGCACTCAGAGCCCAAAGTAACAGGAAAAAAATCATAATTTTGGTGAAACTGCCTCCCCCCCCAGCTCCTGAGCTCTCAGACCTTCCTGTTCTGCCTGCTCTGCACCAGTGCTACCAGCACACTCGGCTCCCATCTTGTCTTGGTTTAAACCTACTACCACTCTTGCTGCTACCACAGTTGAATGGAAGTCAGTGCCTTCTCCAAAAACTGTGTTTGCTGGTCTTAACCCTGTAGAGTTTCGAGTCTGTGCTAGGAAATTGCTTTCACCCAAACTCCAGGACTTTGCGGGGTGGCAGAACCTGGCACAAGCTGTGCTTGGAATACGGCCGAGCGGTCCTTTTGCGTCATTGGGACGGGCAGGGCTAAGGCCAACACTGTCAGAGATCCCACACTTGGCTCCACGTAGTGTGAATACCTTGGACGTAAGCTCTGCAAGGCTAGTGGCCAGCCATGTGATAGTCCAGAGGTCTCAGCTGGCTTGGGCTGGTGTTCAGCTTGTACCAACTGTGGTCCAACACTGACACAGCTGAGTTGTTCCAAGCTGGATCCCATTCAACCAAACTTCAGGGTGATGCTTCATGTTCAATTCTGCGTCAAGAAAAAAGTGCCTGCTAAATATCAGCTATATTCCACAAAACAGTGTTTGGATTGGTTTTACAGTATTGAAACTTTGGCAGCTTATATCTGTTTAATCAATGCCATAGTTAAAAAAAAAAAAAAGCTTCTTGGGGCCACAGCTTTACAGTGTGATGGAATGAGTGGTGCAAATGAACTGCTGAACGTCCCTGATGTGACAAGAGCCTGTAAAGATAAATCTTTGGGAAAAATTTGGAGAGTCATGAGTGTTATTCAGTAATAAACAGTCCTTTCTCAAAAGGCGCACATTGCAGAACTTCCTGATGTTCTTTGCAGTCAGTCTGTAAGCTCTTGGTTGGTAGAAGTTAAGGATCATATGTTCATGCTGTCTCTGCAGTGTCATCTTCTATTTTTCTGGAGGTGTCAGGAACATAATCAGCTGTCAGAAAAAATCGATGCTCAGGAAAGCACAGGATGTGGTTTTCTTGGCAGGTGGAGTCTCCTTATCTTATGTCCTCTGAATCTGGACTGGAAGGATGAGACAGCAGTCCCCTTTCTAGACTGGTTTTTGCAAGACCTGGCTCAGCTAATGAGCTGTCAGCCATGACCCCTTGTCTAGATGGCTCTTTAAAGCCAGCTGGTCTTTTACCACTGATTCATTTGTGTTGAGCAGCAGCAGATGACTCTCAGCATCAAATACAGTTTTATCAACGTTCAGTAAACTGGGGCAATATATAGTGGTTTACTACTTGCAGAAGTACCCGAAAACTTGTCACCATCTGTTTGTGGTGGCAGATTCAATCTAAATGGCTTTCTGTGTGGGAGTCCTGGGTATCTGGGGGATACGCAGGGATTAGGGTGATGCTCTTGTCCTGAGCTGTCCGTGCTTCGAGGAACAGCTTGCAGCACTGCCTTGCTTTAACAACTGAAAACAACCAGCGTTCTAGTGCAATAGTTACTTGTTACAAGGAGAAAACAGCTCATAATTTATTTTCAGAAATGAGGTCAAAATAGTGCAGCTGGAGAGGGAAGTGACTGGCGCAGCAGGTTGGTAATGAGATACAAAGCCTTTCCCTGCTAGGTTAAATCCAGCTTCAGTCAGCAGTGACTGAAATCTTTTATCATTTGACAGTTGTTCACCGTGGCCTTTGCGGTGTTGGCTTTGCTCCGTGACGTCTGAGTCAGTACTTGCACAACCAGAGCCCTGCTCGGCTGCTGGTGCAGAGCATGGACCTGCGCAGGAGGACGGGGCAGGTTAGCAGAGAAGCACCCACTCCTCTTGCCGGGACCACGCTCGTCCTGTGAGGAGGCCTCCTGCTCTTCAGAAGGTTTTAGGTTGAACGTACTTTCTTCCTGGTTTGAAGCCCTGAACCCTGTCTGTTGGCAGCTGTGTTGGAGGACAGGGTGGTGGGATGGAGGTTGTAGTAATCATCTATTCCCAGTTGAAGAGCAGCATTAGAGAGGCTCTGCAGGGCTGTTGCTGCAGCCTCACCAATTGTTCCATCTGGTCCTGACTGGTGGAGCCAACCCCTTCCCCAGGAGGTCTGGTCCTGCTCTCAAGTTCCCTCCTCGCAGGCTCCTCTGAAGCCCCTCTCCACTTCTGCCTCTGCATGCGCAGATTCTTGAGGGATTAAACCCTTAAATAAAAGGGTGTAGGTGTCTTCTGGACATTTCTTTTCCTTCACCACTGTAGAGTTACAGAAAACAGTAAGGCAGATGGTCAGATCACTGCCCACAAGTTGTTCGCTAATGCAGATGTTCTTCTAGTAACGGATGTAGCTTTCTTACTGATCCATCTAGGGAAGGAGATACTGAGATCAGATATTTAAGACCTGTCCGTGCTCTTCTTCTCTGGCACATTAGCCAGTAGGAGTTGTTTCTGCTTGTTCCCCAAGTAGTATATTAATGTTCATGTCATAGACTTTGTCTGCATCTCTTATATCTGAGCTTTCAGACACTGCCTTGTCCTAGGCAGAGAGGCAGCAAACTTGGAGGAAGGGCTTCTGCAAACCTACCTGCTTGGAGATGCACCGAGCTTTTGCCCGATGCAGTGGAAGCGCCAAGCACTCTGTTTGCCTTATGTGATTTTTATGGCTGTGGGATTTGCCTGGCTTCTGCAGTTTAAAATGTTCTAGTCCTCTGGGTATGTCACTTAACTGTCTTGTACGGGATTAGACATGGCTCAGCCTTCCTGCATCTGAGGACTGAAGCGCAATGGCTGTGAAATCCCTGCCCTGCTTAAAAGAATCTGAAATGAGGGTAGTTGGAGAACCAGTGTGAACTGCCTGTCCACACATGATGCTGGTGGGCAGGAATGAGCCCTGCCTAAGTCTCCGGGGACTTAGGGAGACACCTGCAGAAGGATGAGAACAGTGTGATGTGGGGGGAATGGCGGAGCGGAAGGGCAAAGGTAAATCTGCTTAAATAGATCAGCTTTCTACACTGAGTGGGGGAAATCTCTGGCATGAAGGCGTCCCCTGCTCCAAAGAGCCTGCCGTTGAGGGACTCACTCTCAAAATGCTGAGTCCTTTTGGCTCCTATGTTTTCATATGCTTTATAGCAGGATGACAGCTCTGAGGAGTAAAACAAGCCAGGAATGTGACTGCTGTCATGTGCAGGAGGCATGCTGTAATAGTGACCTGGGATGGGCCCTGGGGTGAAGCTGAGGTTGGATGACAAGGGAGGGGAAGGATTTCCTGGAGAGGAAAATTGCCTGGCCAACCCTTTGGAAAAATGTAAGCATGCTCTGCTGAAGGGCACTTGCGCTCTTTCCTGCCAGAAGCTCGCAGCACCACGGAGCTGGGTGCAACCTGTTGTGAAGCCAAGCAAAGGAAGCTGCCCTGTGGCATGCTTTCAGGGGCTGGTCTCACAGGTGCTCAGGAAGGTTTAAATTAGCCTGCAAACGGATGGTGAAATAACAAGAAAAAAGGAAATGTGTGAGGAATTCCTCTAACTTATTCTAATAGCATCAGTCTGTGGTGGACCTGAAGTGGGGCATTGGATGTAACATTTTATCCGGAAGCGTAGAGAGGAGAGGAGATGGTTGGTCTGCAGGAGAAGGAGGCAGATCAAGAGTCAAGAAAGCATATGTGGATGGGAAGGCCCAGGGCAACCTTGCATCACGTAGTTGGCACAGAAATACCAGAAAAGTGTGTGGTCAGTACAAACACTTGGCAATATAGATATAAAATCGGAGCAGGTGGTGGTTGATCCAATGCAATGGACATCACTGAAGTTTAGTTCCCTCCCATGAGTTTGAATTTTACTTATGAGCGGGTAAGAAGAATAAGATGATGGAGGTTAAGGAGACCTCCAAAATGACAGAACTATTGGATAGCCCAAGGTAAGTGTTTTTTCATTCCACGTGACTGATATTTATCAAGGTATGTGTTTAAAGTTCCCTTTAGGCTTATGTTAACAAAGTAGGGATTAATCTCTGGCTGAACTCTTTCTTTAAGGAGGATGGGCCCAAGTGTTCATGGCTATCTTGAGCATGTAGAGTGCTTGCTAAACGTGTTTGACTTGCACAGTTGTGGCAACACCAGCATCTAAAACTTTGTAGACATACCTTTTAGTATAGCTCAGATAGCCTCTTGGGGTAACTCCATCCTGAAGTTTTAACGTACAGATGTGATAATGCTGCTCTTCAGCCTCATTTCATGGCTGGGTATCATGACAATACTTACTTTATTGGTTAGAATGTGGGGAATCACAGCAAGAGGACAGGGCTTCATTTGATTCTAGGCTTACCCAGTTTCTGTGCTGGGAGAAGCAAATAAGATGGTAACTGATTCCTCATGTATGGGAAGCATGGACTTGCCAGTGGTAGATAACTACATCCCAATTCAGGGCATATTTTAAGTCTTTTGTTATAGTTGTGGGTTTGGTACATGGCTGTGCAGCTACCTTCTTCCTTTTTTTCTCCCTTGTGCTCTCAACCAGATCCTAGATGGACAACTCTATTCATAGGAATTGCTAGAAGAACTTGGGCTGTAGTTTTCTGTACGCTTGAAGTGGTATAAACCAGCAATGCCACTGTACAAAGTGTTGCTGCTTTCTTCCTACCCCTTTCCTGCTGCCCTCCTACTTGTGCCAGGACAAGTGTTTGTACTGCATCAGGAAACCAGCCCAGACTAGAACTAACCAGGAGGACTAGTTGTAATCTACATCACTTGGAGATCTAGTTGTGAAAGGCAGAAGAAAGTCCATGTTGGGTGGGTCGTTTCATGGGAAGGAGAGGGTTAGTCTCAAGCAGGGTAGCGTCTGGAGAAAGCAGTCATTTACTGCTCTAATGTTCAACTAAAAGCGTGATCCAGTACCAGTGAAGGCAATGGAAATTCTACTACCGAGTGGCATAAGGAGCAGGAGCAGGCCCATAGCAATTATTTTCAATCAAACAAGAGCCATGAAGTCATTAGTTATTTCTTCAGAAGGCTTTGGTAGGTGTGCTAGAGAGCGCTGCGCTGTGCCGTCTCTGCTGTGCCATATGTGCACAAAAAGATTAATTCCCAGGTTAGCGAGACAGGAATTATGATGAGACAGAAGTCTGAGTCAGACACAGTGGGGAGAGGCAAATGCCACA